>NC_139950.1:35415887-35595887 GCF_963454915.1 Gymnoscopelus microlampas | reverse complement strand
CACACTATGGCCAAACATTCACCCACAAGCCATCGTTAACTTTTATCAGTACAGAAATCTGCTCACTTAAGGTAGAATGTTCACTGGTGTGTGAAATAGTAGGAGGGAATATGGAGGATCATATCACATAAGATACGGGACATTGTGAGAGTGTGTGTGTGTGTGTGTGTGTGTGTGTGTGTGTGTGTGTGTGTGTGTGTGTGTGTGTGTGTGTGTGTGTGTGTGTGTGTGTGTGTGTGTGTGTGTGTGTGTGTGTGTGTGTGTGTGTGTGTGTGTGTGTGTGTGTGTGTGCCCCTCCCATTTTTGGTGTGCAGTCCAGTCGTCCAGTACCATGCAGGAGACTGTTCTCCATAGCTGACAAGTTTTCTGCAAGCTGTGAGAATAGGCAGCCCCTGTCACACAGGCAGAGGAGCTGAGGGAGTGTGGGAGAAGAGAAGAAAAAGCAGCAGTTCCCCCTCTTCTGTGGAGCCAGATGACCCTATCTGATGGGATAATGTAAACAAATCAGCTGACAAAGCTAGAACCGTGGGAGAGTGACCTGTAAAGTGAAGATTGTCCTCACATTAAGGAGGTAAATTCAACTAACACTTTGAGTTTCACTGGGTTTTTGTTTGTTTACTGTGTCCACTGATATATACTTCACTATGATACAGTTTTTTTCTAGAAGTTTTGTGCTACGATCAAAGTTATCCTGTAGTTTGTGCAATTTCAAGTACTGGCTGTCAAACTTTCAAACATAACGATTGTTTTGCATACAGTGAGGCCAGATAACAAGTTGTCCGTACGGTCTACCAGAGTGTTGTTGTTATTTAACTAAAAGATGTTTTTATGCATTATTGTGCTGTAATAAATGCTTGCAGTTGCTGACACACACAACTCTGCAGTGGATGGTATTGTATGCTTTGAGGTTCAAGTAACATGCTGCGTATGCAGATTTGAGTGTTGAGTGTCTCCTTTTTTTTTACAGTGTTGTCAAGTTTTTGCTGATATTTACAGTATAGCTTAATAAGTTGACTGGCCTGTCTGTGACTGCATTGCCCGCTCCCAGCTGCAGGAGCCTTCAAGCAGCTGCTCTCAATTAATGTCACCCTCTGGAAACATTAACGTTACACAGAACAAGCATTTGTTGACTTTAGATGTGCGGTTTGGGGCAGCACAAGATTTCATAATCCTTATATCCTGTGACACAAGTTATAGACACCCTTAACCACTTTAACCCTGGCGTTCCAATTTTGGGCGTGCCATTATAGGCGAAAATAAGATAATATATCTTTTTGGTTTATTGACTGACCCACAATTTTCTAAATTATTTTGAAATGTTTTGTAGTTAAGTGGTTAAAACTGAGAATGTATGGGACTGTATGGGACATGACCTGAACCCATGTAATGACTTTTCCTGTTCCACTTTACAATGTTGTTTTTAAGTTTTATCATGTCATCACCTACACTGATTTCATATTTCATATCAGCATAATAATAAAAATAAATAATAATAGCTCAGATTTATATAGTGCTTTACAAAGTCGCTTTACATAAAAGAAAAGGAACCAACTTTATTGAGAAAAAACAAAAAGAATAAAAGATAAGTGCTAGATTAAACTTTATTAAAGGTTAAGCATGGGTTGGGGGGGACATCTTAACTCGACCTCAGCTGGGAAAGGCAATCCTGAAGAGTGTTCCACTCATCTTACCTTCCACTAAATAACATCATAAACGTTTTTCTTCTAATATATTTCTGTTGATGGTAATGTCAGTCATGATGACCATAAACATCTACTTTCATTTAAAAGGGTACACAGTACAACCCTGAGTGTTATTTTTACTTAGTGAGCGTACAGTACAAGTAGAACCAAATAGACCTTTTAACCACTTAAACCCTAAATACTTAGTTGACTGGGGTCCCCCAGGGCTCTATGCTAGGTCCGCTCGTGTTTTCCTCTACACCCAAAATAGACGATTTTTGCTGAATGTTCGCCCAAGAATAGGGATGCTATAGGGTTCACGTGGCTACAGTATAAACTGTTTGTTTTTACCCCCAACCATCTTCTGACACTCAGCAATCATTCAGAAGCTATGATGCTTCTCATTAGGTAGAACAACCAGAGATTAGATAAAGATTTCTCACTGACTGTCAGTGTCTATCAAGCTTCACTACACACTCAGGTCCTGAGTGTTAATTTGACTCTGAGTGTAAACACAACGTTGTGTCCAAATAGCTTTACTGCTTTGCGTCTCTTGCTCCCTTTACAGCCTAAAAGTTTTGAATGAGAAAGTGTAACTTCTCACACTTCTCAGCTTGATATTCCCTTGGTCTAGATTTGAATAGGATATGAGCAGCCAGACCCCTATACCTCAGCCCAGAGTTAATGTGGGCCGCACCCAAGACAGAATTCCAACATGGAGGCCATCCAAAGACAGCTATGGTGGAGTCTGCAGCCAGCTCCTCCATTTAGATAAACAACGCTTGGCCCCTCTGTTGCCAGACTACACAGGAAAATAATCAATGTTAATTTAACTCAGTGAGAGTGTAAAAACTGACCCAAATGGACCTGTAAGAGTTAAATCAACATTGAGGCGTTTCCTGTGAACGTCAATGGTGTGTGAATGTGTGTGCATTCAAGCAATCTTGCATACGTTCAATCACATGCTTATGTTTGCATCCAAACACAAGCACGTTTGTAGTGCATGCGTGTGTGCGTGCGTGCGTGCGTGCGTGCGTGAGTGTGAGTGTGTGTGTGTGCTGCAGTGGTATTACATCCTATAGTGGAGAAGGCAGCGTTCCAAGTGTAACAATGTTGATTGTTTCAGGTTCCAAATCGTTTCAGGCACCATTTTTAGCAGAATGTGGATTGATATAGACGAATAGGGTGAATATACTGAGACAATGCCCATGTTTTACAGCAAAACCAAATGTTGTGGTAAAAGATCTGTATCTGTGTGATGAGGTTTTGCCTTATGAATGTTGATGTTTAATATATTTTAACTGTCTCAAAGATTAGCCATCCTTACATATTTGACAGTCAGATTAATCTTCTAAAATGTCAAAATTCCCAGAAATGAGAAAGGATGTAAACCTCACATATACAGTGCTGTATAATAAGGCATTAATTCCGTCAGGATTACACCACCTTAATGTTAATGCCAAATGACTGGAAGAGGTGACATTCAAAGCCTGCAGAAGCATACAACATATTGGGGTAGTTTATGTCTTTGGGTAAAGAAATCTTGCATTGCAGCATAGTAAAAAAAGAAATGTCAATTCTGACAATGTGAAGTGAGGTGAAGAGGCTTGAGGTTGGCTTTGTACAACACTGTTGTGGCAGCCTCTGGTTATATTCTCATCAAAGATGCTGTTGAGGCACTTTTTCACTTTACAGTACTGACTAGAGATATTGGCGAGATGATGAAATTTAAAAGTAAATTGTACTACAACTAACTTTTAACCACATGAACCCTATCGTCCCTATTCTTGGCATGTCATAATAGGGGAGCATTCGTTGAAAATAGCCCAACAGTTTGCAAAAATATAGGAAGACATTCTGTGAAAATAGCCAAATGTTTGGCGAGATGGCTACAGTGTCTCTCAACAGTTGGTATCATTTAGTCTGGTTTGGGGTCAAGGGTCATCGAGTTGATGATAAATGGTTCTAGCTATCTCTAGGGCTAAAGGATAATTGCCAGAAATGGATACCTAGGAGGGGGCAGAAACTAAAATGTTATGTCAATATTTCATAGACTCTCGCTAGGGGGCAGGAAGAAAGTTGTGCGTTCAATCATTAAGTGGTCATTAAGGAAATCCACAAATGACTTTGGGGAAAACTGGTTGGTCCTGTGATAGACCATTATGAACTTTCAACCTTGTGCTCAGACAACGAGGAAGCATAATCAGTCAGAAAGGCAACGTGACTCATGTTTTTCACCATACTGTGCTCAGAAAAGCATTTTATGGGATATTGGGCTGGGTGGTAGCCTAACACACACTGTCACTGCACACAGTCTCTCCTTTCTGTTTTGTCACTGCCTCTCTCCCTCTGTGTCTGTCCTCCCTCTCTTCCTGTCTTTTCTGGCTAAAAATGCAGTGTTGCGTCATGAACAGATACACTGTTCCCTCTCATCATTTCACTGTTTTAGCAGCTGTAGGACATGTTATGAGTCCATCTGTCTGAGCAATAGACCTTAAAATAACAACCATGAAATTTAATGGCGTAATGAACCCAAATTCTAATCAACCAAAGATTGGCTGGGTTGTAAAGAAATGTTATTTGATTGGAACTGCTTGTGGTGCTTCATAGTCCAAGGTTACTGCGAATCAGTGATTAGATGATGTACTGTATGATGTGAGACTTAAATAAAAGGTCAAACCATCAAAGGAATTGATTGGGGTTTTACCCGAGGCTATTCATAAAATACACTTGGTGCATAAAGTATAATGACACTCCATGGTAATAGAACCTACTGTATGGTAATTAACACAGGATGCTGACACAGAATGTATATGAGTTGTAAATGTGTTTACATCGATCTCAGTGTGTGTTGATGCTCTGTTATATTTGAACTGCCATTTGTCCTGCAGTCATTCCAATGATATTTAGTGGTTTTGTCTTGGAAAAGTCCAATGTGGTCTTTGGAGTGTTCAGAATAATTGTGTATCATTTGGTCCAATTGAGTGGACATGGGTGAATTAAGTTTTTGAAAGTGCTGTTAGTATCCTCTTAGTTTATAAAAAGTTTAAGTCATTACATCAATATTTAGGGTATATCTTATATGTATTTGACATCAGTAGTATCAACACGAGAAAACGTTTTGTTATTGCATATTTGTCTGTGAATGTCATTTTTAATTAGTTTACATATAAGGCAGTGAGTTTGTAAGACATTTCCAGTGAAGGCAGTGGTGTGGGTGCAGGGTGTGACAAGACAAAAGAGGTTCATTTGTCTGTGAATATCAATAACCTCAACAATGATCTTTATGAATGGGGCTTCTACTAATAATGGCTGACATTTGGTCAATGTTTCCCAGATAGACCGCAGGGCTTGAAAAGTTCAGATGTTGAGAGGCTGAGTGGGAGGAGGAAGGTGTACGCCCGCCCGCCCGTGTGTGTGTGTGTGTGTGTGTGTGTGTGTGTGTGTGTGTGTGTGTGTGTGTGTGTGTGTGTGTGTGTGTGTGTGTTGGGGGGGTGGGGTGGGGTGATTGTGTGTGTGAGCATGCATTGATATATCTTTAGTGCATTTGGACGCATACGTTTTGAATGTGGTTTCTATGGGAAGTCTGCCAGAGTAGGCAAGCATGGTTGCAGGGTAACTGTGGGGAGTTGAAGGGTCACGCAGCTATGGAGTGAGAACGTTCTGCTTTTCATTACATCAACCCCATATGTCCTCGTATCTGAACCGCCTCCCAGACTCCACTGCGTTTCCTGGAATTGTTATGTCAGTCAGTGATCCAATCCCTCTCTCTCACTCCCCCAAAATTTAGACATTTGTGTATGTGTGTGTGTGTGTGTGTGTGTGTGTGTGCGCTGTGTGTGTGTGCTTGGGTATGTGTGACATATGCGTGTATGTTGAAAGGGCAAAGAGCTGGGTTGGTGTGAATGCTAGAGATTCCATTGGTGTATTTAGTGTGTGGAAGTGATTTAAATATCACTAAAAGCTGCCAGAGACAGACAGTGGGGGGTTGGTGGGGGCTGGGTGGGTGGGAGGGAGGTGGGGGAGCAGGGGGACCTACTGGGCATCCCGGCTTTTAACAAAGTAAATCTCTGAGGGCTGGCTGAAAGTTTGTTTAAATTTGTGCAGCTTTGTGTTTTGTAAGCCTTGGTCTCATCTCCTGTTTACAGAGACTGAGGCGATTCAAATCACTTGAAACAAAAACAATTTGCAAGAGTTTCTAAAATAACCCAGCGTGGCGTTCCATTAGTTTGTTGCTCTTGAATAACATCATTATCTGAATGGACAGTAATAATGCCCTTCTAAGCCAGAACAGTATAATTAAGGCGGGGCTCTAACAAATTAAATTAATGGCTAAGTGTTTTTATTGGCACATCAGACTCGGTTGAATTTGTAAACTTTGAAACTCACTTTGTCAAAGTTGATGCTTGAGTTGTTGATGGTTTAGGCAGAAATCTGGGAATCCGTTTTCTGCAAGGAGACATCTGTTTTGTCTTGTAGTTTTAGCTAAACTACACAGCTTTGATGTCATTGACCTCCACCCAGTAAGACAAAAATCTGTGTTATAATGTATCGGATTACTGCCTACACCTCCGGAAGGTAACCGGAAGAGTAGTAGGCCTACTTTACATTACTACTTCAGACCATTTTCCAAAGAACGCTTTCATTCTTTAGTTTTTCACATTTTGGAAAACATTTCTCAAACATTTTCATGTCAAGAACCCCTAGATTCATGTAAGCTATTGGGCCATGCATCATGGACCGCTATTTTGAAGGTATTTTGTAAGATATTTTGTTAGATTAGATTTAGTACAGTCATAAATCTACAGCTATCTACTCTAGTGTAGGTAGGGAGATAACAGTGAAGAGAGTGAAACCTATTAGGCTATCTAAATTCTAAATAGTCATTCAGCACTGGGCTAACTTGCCCCCGGAAATAATAGTGTAATGAAACATCATTTTGCTGAAGACCCCTTGCCTGGAACCCTCTCAATGAGGGTCCTCTGACTCCACTTTTTCAGAACCACTGGTCTAGTAGGCCATTGGTTCTCAAGGTGAAGTCGTCCAGGGGTTCGAGGGGGGTCCCCAGCAAAATGTGTTACCGTGGCTATTTAAAAATAGAAGATATACAAGCTCACAGCGCGTCACTTAGTGCTGCGCTGCGAGCTTGTACATCTACTATTTTTGAAAAATCTTGAAAGTGTTCGACAAATTTAGGAAAATGTTGATTTCTTTTAACACAAATTTTCTCTTCTGGGGTCCCTGGCACAAAACATTTTCAGACGGGGGTCCGAGGCCAAATATATATATATATGAATTTGTTGGGGTCCTTGATATGAAAAGGTTTGAGAACCACTGTAGTAGGCTATACTACTAATACTTCAAACCAGTACTTTTACTTTTGGTACTTTAAGTATACCAATACTTTTGTACTTTTACTCAAGTAAATTTTGAATCCCGGACTTCTACTTGTAACAGAGTATTTCTACATTGCAGTATTGATACTTTTACTCAAGTAAAGAATGCGAGTACTTTTCCCACCAGACCCCTGCATCAAAGATCTTTATGACTTCAGTGAGTCCCACCAGACCAGAGTGAGTGCGTGCTGGGTCCCACCAAACCAAACCAACCCCAAACTCTCCATGAGGCCTGGCTGCCTGGTGGTGGGTGGATAATAAGTGAAGTCACATGGTCACTTCTCCCTTTCCAACACAAACACACCCACACACACTCTCTCCTCCATGCGGCGGCCGCTCTTTTCTCTCTTGACTGTTTCACTCTCTCTCTCACACACATTATTCACACACAGTCAGACAGTAGGCTAGGCTCCGTCTGTGAGCTGTTGTTTGGATACTACTGGGGATAGCCTGCTATTATTCAGATAGCCTACTTTTTTTAAGATAGCCTACTCTTTGGGGGATACGCACGCAAGTTTGCGCGCTGCAAGATTCCACAATGTACCCGAAGTACAGAGTTTAACGTAGTCGTAACGTTCACTGTACTATCAAAAGAACAACCATCTGGACGGGATATAACTCGGGAAGTGAACGCTTTGGTTGAGGTAAATCATTTCCCACATATAGCCTATATACGTATCAGCCTGTTTTTTGTTTAGTGTGTTGTTGTTGTTGTTGTTGTTTATTTTGTTTTGGGAGCTGGTCTAAGCTGCATGTAATAGTTCTCAACAGTTTAAAAGTTGCACGGTTAGTGCTATTTGTACAACGTTTGGCGAATCAGCATCACGCCTCAGTAGATAACGTTGAAACTTCACACAGCTGTGTTTGATTTTTAAACTGTACTGGTACTTCAGGGCTAATTCACAGTGAATGTGTGTCAATACACACAAGACAGACACACCTAAACCCCTTTCGCTTTTAAATGAAACCTACCTTTTGCCTAGAAAGAGTATTTAATACAGCTTGTGCGTCATGTAAGCAACAAAAGTATGTTATGTAGGGCTAATGATTAAGGCCTGCATCGATGAATTTGAATACACATAGACCCCAATGGAAACGAGCCATAGTGCTTTCTTGAGTTTAATCATTTTAGCATCCTTTTGTATAAAACTGTACCTCTGTGCTTTCCCCCCCAAACTGTAAATAAAGTATTCAATCAAACAATCGATCAATCAAACAAACAAACAAAGCCTAAACGTTGGCAGAAACAGTGGTCTGTCCACCCAACTATACCCCCACCCCACCCCCCAGGTAACGTCTCAATGCCAAAGGCCTAACTGCTGTGCTGCTTTACATGAGTTAATTTGCATGTCTTACATGTCTGCCATTGGAGGTTAATGCTGCTGGTTTCAGTCCCCACTTTGCACTCTGTCTCTACTAGTATCCAGCTGGATAGATGGACTCAAGTCTAAGTGACAGATTGCATACATGCTTTCACTCCTAATCTTTTGATGACTGCATTGTGTGTGTGGGTGTGTGAATTAATTCAAATAAGACATAAGACAAGATTACAAGACACCAAAAACATAAACAAGATCACATTCACTTCCTAGAAACAGAAACTGCACAAGTACACATTTCCACACACTCTGTGTGTGTGTGTGTCTGTGTGTGTGTGAGAAATACATATTAATATGCGTATAATATGAGTGAGTTACATCATTCAACATTAACACATTATGTCGCTCTGTGGACATAATGCCCACACATAAGCAAATTGTTTTCCTCCTACATAAACTACAGCAATGTCATGAGTGTTATCCTCTTCATCCATTGTTCTATCCCCTGTTATTACATGACTCATCATTGTGCATCATTGGCGACTCGAGTGTGTTCATCATCACAGATGTTGCTTGGGCAACCTAAAGACAAACTGAGCTTAGAGACCTATGTCCCTGCATCCTTTACAGATTCCATAACAACAGTGAGAGAGGTCACGTGGGGACGGGGACTTTGTGAACGATGAGTCTGGTGGAGGTGAGACAGACGGCAGGGTCCATGACCCTATCCCTGTCCAGCATTGACTCCAAGGAGCGCTACTTTGACCGCGTGGACGAGAGCGACCCCGAGTACCTCCGCACCAGGAACATGTCCCCCGAGATGAGGCAGGACTTCAACATGATGGGGCAGAAGAAGCGAGTGACCCAGATACTTCAGAGTCCAGTAAGTCTGTCCCCTCTTACATACTTAAGCTTTCAGTGTCTCAATGCAATGGACTTAACTTTCACAGCTGGAGTGGTCTATGTTAGTGATGGGTTGTTCATGATTGATTCGTTCATAAGAGCTAGTTATTTGCCGTGAACGAACCAGTTCACTTCCTGAAACTGTCACGTTCACGATTTCGTTCATGCTCCCCCTTCCCTTAGTACACAGGACGGGAGGGCGGGCTGTTCCCGCAACAGACAGACAGACAGCGGTGCGGGTGTGAGTTTTTCACTAGACAATAGCGCTACTGAACGAATCATTTGAAAGAATCATGTGAACGGAGCATTGCCGTGAACAAAATCGTTCGTTCACTGAAATCAAAGTTTTTTCCCACCACTAGTCTATGTTGCAGCACCCAAACGCAAGCTCTCTCTCGCTTCATATATATATATATATATATATATATATATATATCTCGATCGATAGAGAGAGATTAGCTGCCATGAACGATTAGTTGCTGTGGTCAAACTTGTCCAGACTAATTAAAGGAGCCCAGGTGTTGTGTATTTTCATTCAACCACAGCCAAACTGGCTGCTACTGTCTGGGGGCGGGGAACTAAAACTTCCTCCATGTTTAAACACTAACTTGTTAGACTTAGAAGGTGAATCTGTAATGTAAACAGCAATGCAGTTGCACTCGCACAACCTTTCCCATGTTAATATTAATTTCTGCATAAGCCCAGTTCACCTACACTTTGCATACGTACACACAGATGCTAGTTAAAGCGTATAGTGCCAGGAGGACTTAAGCCATAAGGGACAGAGAATGGTGAATCGAGCAATGCAGTTTGCTAAAAATGTGTTCCAAGGAGATGCAGTACACGCATACCGGTACCCATGAAGTGCATGGAAATAAGATGAGCCCACGCTCGTCTGTGATTGCATAACAGACCTCAACAAGTGGAACTCGGCTCATCACCATGGGAACCGTGCTGAGATGAAGCGGAATGCTGGAGCTCAGCCACTGTGGCACACAGGAGAATAGTGCTGTTTCAGTGGGAACGATACCCAAGATTCATTGGCCACTCTGCCAGCATAAATTGATAGCCAAGCTTAATAAAAAAAGCCCCCCCCCCAGTCAAATCTTTTCACACATACAAAGAGGTTTTTAATGGTCCCACTCCCTTGTGATTTGTGTACACTTTTAATAAGGAAGGTTTGAAAAGCACACTGTGCTATCATCAGATGCTGAAGAGTTTAAAGTAAATTGGGTCAAGGTTAGTTTGTATACACATGAGCCAACATGGGTGTTTTTTTTCTCTTCTCTTCTCTTGTTCTCATCATCTCTTCTCCTGAGTGATTATTCAGTATAATCATGGCTTTGATAGTCTAGAGACACCTGGTGATTCCACCGAGCGGAATAGAAAACCAGCAGTGTTCTGCGTCCCTTGGACCGCAGTTGTTGCGAGTAGGAAAGCCTAAATACAGTAGGCCGACTTTTGGATGTAGTCAGACCTCACAGAAGAGGTCGGGGGCGAATAAAAATAATAATATATATAGCGGTTGGTCATTGCCTGTAGTCGGTCAATTTTGAGCCCATCATTGGTAATTGAGTAGAAGAAGAGACTTAATTGTGGCATTTTAGAATGAAGATCAATTATAGATACAGTAATAATGATATAACTATTCCAGAAAGGGCCTATTGCGATAACAGTTGTGTTGAGGAATGGAATAAGATCTGGCATGTTTCAGTTTATGTCCCGATTTGTTCCGGTGATAATATAATGCAAATGAGGAGGTGACCGATTGGTGCAGTGTTGGCGCTCAGTCAGAGAATTTAACTATTATTTTTAAGGATTTTTAAGGATCACTGCTGACCCATACTGCACTGATCCCCCACTGTTGTCAGCCAGCAGTCAGCCTGGTCTATTTCAGGCTTTACCTTTCTCCCAGGTGCCAGGGACCCAGAGTACTGCTAGTTTTCTATCCTGGCAGAATAGAAAACTAGCAGTACCTTGAGAAATAATGCTAAGTAGGCTCTCAAGTGTTGTCTGTCGTCAAGTCACTGTGTCGGAAGGGATCGGCAGGCGAAGTACAGATGGATGTCCAGTATGTTTTGAATGGAGGATGTTTCTCTTCTGTTCCTGTTCTCTTCAATCAATTCAATCTGTGTTCAATTTATTTTCCAGGTGTTTAAAGATGAGCTGGAAGGCCTGATCCAGGATCAGGTGACCAAGGGCAACAGCCCCACAGGCCTACAGGTTCTGCATCAGATAGCTGACCTAATCATGGCGAGCACTTTGGGAGGGACTGGCCCCTTAACATCCCCCATTAGTGAGTGGCACTGTGTGTGTGTGTGTGTGTGTGTGTGTGTGTGTGTGTGTGTGTGTGTGTGTGTGTGTGTGTGTGTGTGTGTGTGTGTGTGTGTGTGTGTGTGTGTGTGTGTGTGTGTGTGTGTGTGTGTGTGTGTGTGTGTGTGTGTGTGTGTGTCTGATTATCATTCCATGTATATGTCTTCTCTCTGTCTGGGTGCATTATGCAGCTTGACTATCTTCATTGTCAAAAGCTGAATTCTCAGACTCTTGATTCTTGTGACTGAAATGACGGTGAAGGGGAAAAAACATGTTGACAGCATTCTTTATCCTGACTGTTTCTATTAAGTACCCCACACCCTGAATAATGAACTACAGCTGTCTGCAGTGTCAATTATTATGTTGCCCTCCATGCTTGAACAGAGGTCACCGCGCACTTCAGCCTGGGGATACAAAATATCAGTTTTCAAAAAAGTTGGAACGTCAAAACTGTTAGTGTTTGAGAAATGTAAACATGGCCGCCATGCCATATGGCTTTGAAGTAATTAAGGTTGACCTGCTCCTTTGTAAAAGTAAAAAGGAAAAAACAGTCTTAAAGTGGCCATAAAACACAGGACTCTGTTTGGTTGCATGCCCTTATACAGTATGCTCTCAAAATATCCTGCAGTGTCTTGTAAAAGGTTTTGAGAGCAGACACTTTTACGATTCAGCAGTGGTTATTCAAGGCCCCTAAGATGTGATTTTGTATGCAGGCTATTTTTTAAAGCAAACATTTTGAGCAAGATGTTGATTAAAGAAACATATAAGCATAACATAGATGAAAGAAGAAAGAAGATTTAAAGGAGGAGGTGTAAACAAGCATACAACATAATGTACCAGGTGTGAGCTTAAAGCTGCACTATGTAACTTTCCTCTTCTACCCTGGATTTGAACCCAGTTGAAAGTGCTGCCATTTTTACCATTGAGCTAATATACTGCTTGCACAGGGGATAAATTAAATCTTAACCATCATGTCAAAATTTGTATCAGATCCTGTGTCTAGGTCATACAAGACCTATCTAAATGTCTCAATAGAAGAGCAGAGAGACAAAATACAACCACCCCAATCGTATAAGTTATATTGTATTAGCATACTCTACCATACAGATTGGACAAAATTACATTTTATTCATATTTAAAAAAGTGACATAGTGCTGCTTTAAAGGAGTAGTTCACCCCAAAAAGTACTTATTTTCTATCAATTACACACTCAATGAAGCCATTGAATTCACTCAGATCTTTTAGTTTTTGTTGCATTCCAATAATTTGATGACCGGCAGAGTCTCAAAGAGTCTGACTCAGTAGGAGACTCAAAGAGTCTCCTTCTTAGTGTCCTACTGACCGATGGATGACCTGGTCATCAAATTATTGACTCAGGAATGCTACAAAAACTAAAAAACCTCCATGAATTCAAGGCTTCATTGGGTGTGTAATTGATAGAAAATAAGTCATCTTTTGGGGTGAACTACTCCTTTAAGCAAAATAGATATTCACTTTTATTAATGTATCACACATGATTGCATATGACTTGTTTACACAACTCTCTTTTTGCTTTGTATGGTTTGATGCAGGCTTAGGGATGGTAACCCCAGTCAATGACCTGTATGGCTTTGAGTCTCCGTCCTTCACCAAAGGGGAGAAACAGAACCGCTGCAAGCTGGCCAGCCTCTACAGACTTGTTGATCTCTTTACCTGGGCTCGATTCACAAGTTCATACATAACAGTAAGTTTAAAAGCAATGTACTGTATCTCCTAATGTTATATTAAATATTTTGTAACCGTGTTATCTTTATTTATTTATTTAAGTGTAGAATGTCTCATGCTGATATTGGTCAAAGTGAACTACTCTCTTCCAAAGCCAGAGAGCCAAGACTTGAATGAATTGGTGAGGTGAAGAAATAAAAATCAATCTGAAGAGGCAAGCAGTGGAGGCAGTATTATTGAAGAGATGATTTTATGAGCCTATATTTTTTATTTTATTTTATGATGTAGTTATTCTAGCTTAACGCTGAACAAGAAATTAAGATATGTCCACAGAAGATTCTCCTTGAAATCTTCTCACTTTTACAATCTCTACAACAAGGTTTCATTGCAGATCGGTTGCACATCCTACATCTTAATGACATCAAGTCTTGGTTCTCTTGTTTCTGGCTTTTGAAAGTAGTTGTTAAAGTTACGTAACTATTGATCGTCCTGTGTGTGTGTGTGTGTGTGTGTGTGTGTGTGTGTGTGTGTGTGTGTGTGTGTGTGTGTGTGTGTGTGTGTGTGTGTGTGTGTGTGTGTGTGTGTGTGTGTGTGTGTGTGTGTGTGTGAGAGAGAGACTGTGTATGTGTGTGTTTCTTTTACATACTCTACAGTGCAGTAATTCTTTGAGTTGGTTCATGTTTTTGCCTGTGTGTGTTTTTACGTAACCATATTGCCTTTCAGTTTCCAGTTTAGCACTATATTAAGTATACATCAGAGCAAGGCTAAAACAAAAGGTGACAAAAACATAAATGTAATCATCAAGTTTATGATTACATTTTTGTTTTTGTCACCTTTTGTTTTTGCCTTGTTCCCTTTTTAGATTCTAAACACATCAGTCGTATTCTTGAGTATCTTGTGAACATGCACAGTACCTAGGAAATGTAGGAAAATATTATGATTCGTAATTCGTAAGTAATGAATTTTTAAATGAGGAACGGTTTAGCATTAAACTGTAACCTGCTACGGATGTAACTTCCACCAAGCATTATTATGGAGAGCCACCGGGCATTCTGCCCTATGTAAAACCAAAGAATACATAATTTTTATGTCTGATTATATTGTACACATTTCCTGCCACAGTGATTGTTCTGATTATTTATTTATTTTTGTGCATTATTTCCACATTTGTATTATTATTACATGTGAGACACATCTAAATGTATTACAACTACATTTTGTTTTCTAATATGTAAATATATACATAATAAAGAACTAGAGAATGAGAGTAAATCATAAACAAATATGTTAGTATGCACAAAACATTCCGAGGGATGACACTTTGTGGAAAAGATAAATGCATAAATTAATTCAGCAGCACGATCTGTTTGCTAAGCTTCTCATGTATGACACTTTAATCACATGCCGTAGATGATTAAACATGCAGGTGTAAAATTTTGCCTTCACACTTTTGCCCAATTTTATCAAATCTTTTCCCATCAGGTGCGGGTCAGCAAAGAGCAGGATCATGTTCTTATTAGTCCTCAAGGTCTGTCGTTTGCCGAAGTTTCAGCAGCAAATTTGGTGAGTACAATGTCAACATGTGTGGTGCATTTGTTTATAACACACAATAATTCCAAATATGCATATTGTTATTCTCTTTTGTAGGCACACTGTAAAATCCTGAGTGTTAATTTATCCAGAGTTACAAATGGATTCATTAACTCTGAGGAATTTACTGTGCAGGAAGAATGAATAGCCAGTGATACAGATGTCCCTTGGTGTGTGCGCTAAATTAATTACACAGTCCAAGTTGCATACCGATAGGGTGGGAGTCAGTTATGAATCTGATCATTCCATCGTCATCAACATGGTGGGGGAAATGTGTCGGCATTGGACGCCAAAGGTACCTGACCAAGAGGCAAAATATAATGACTCTGAGCAGGGCATGAGAATGCGTTAACACATTCTTATCTTGTTCCCACCATTTATTTACCTGGTTTTAAATGTATTATTCTTTCTTTCTTTCTTCTTGTAGTTACTAATTTTGGACTGTGAGCACTGAACAGCAAAGGCATCGCAATAAACCCCATTAGATAAATAGATTGAAAAAAGAAGTGCCACGTTTTATCACAAAATGAAATCTATTTTACTGCTAATTGTTTTGACTCCCATCACAACCCTTATTGTATTGTTTTTCTGTGGTTCCTAGGTCAAAGTGAACATGATTGGGGATGTAGTGGACCAGGGCACTACAGATCTGGGGATCGACTATTTTGGCTTCAGTCCCCATGCTGCCATTTACTCCATGCGGCCTGATGTGAGGTGCATTATACATATACATACTTCTGCTACAGCTGCCGTAAGTATGCTCCAAGCTTGTATAATAAATGAGCATTATATGAGCGTAATCTTTCTCGGGACATAATAAGCTGCAGCTAAATGCATATTTGGCTTTGGGGGAAATGAGTTTAATAAAACCATCCCTCTTGCATGCCTGCTTATTTTGGATGCAGACACCTTTTAATGTGCATTACCAATCCCTTTGAGGTTGCCCAGTAAATTGCATGGCACATGATTCACATTGCACAGTAAACTTTTATTTGATCCCCGATGGCAAAAATGTGCCTTTTAGTTGTCGACACAACAGTCACAGTTGCTTTTATCCTGTATCAACAGGTGTCCTCCATGAAGTGTGGCATCCTGCCCATTTCCCAGGAGGCTTTGCTTCTAGGCGACATCGCCTACTTTGGTTACCATGGCTGCCTGGATGATCAAGGGGAGAAGGTGGAGTTCCAGAAAGCCCTGGGCCCTACTGCCAAGGTAAAATCAAAGCACCAGCTTATGTTGACGACAACAAGCGCATAGGAGAATGCTGCTCATCTTTTGATACTGTACATGTGGAGAAGTGGTTGAGTGCTTTAGTTGTTTGCGACTGGTCTGAAATGACCTGACGAGCTATTCCTCTTTGTTTGCTATCAGATTGTTGTTTTTCCATCCTATGTTTTGTGCCTGTTTGTCAATACATTATTTATTCAAATGTTAGTTGTTAGTTCAAATGTTAGTTTATTCAAATGCGGTTTATGCAAACACCAGCATCTAACTTCCTTGTATTGTATGGCTTGTATGGAATTAGGAATTCTTGGTGTGTATATTGATACATACATTTTAAACCATATTGTTATTACTAGTGGTCCTAATGTATTATTTAAGCATGTCTTAACATATTTTGCAGGTTCTGGTCTTGAGAAATCATGGATTGCTTGCTCTGGGGGAAACCATTGAAGAGGCTTTCCATTATGTGTACCACTCACAACAGGCGTGTGAAATCCAGGTATATGAATCTAGATTGCACAG
Organism: Gymnoscopelus microlampas; assembly: GCF_963454915.1. Lineage (NCBI taxonomy): Eukaryota > Metazoa > Chordata > Actinopteri > Myctophiformes > Myctophidae > Gymnoscopelus > Gymnoscopelus microlampas. The sequence continues at coordinate 35,579,234 of NC_139950.1, read as the reverse complement.
TTACTGACTGCTAATGGCATGGCGAATGCTTTGAACTGTTTTACATAACAGGGTGGCCACTTTGGAACATTTGATCTGTGAGTTCTGATTTTAACGACATGAATATCATAGTAATAGTACTGTATATGTTTGTTTCTTTTTTTCTTTTCTTTTTTCTCCAAGGGGACAATTGTTCCCCGATTTTTGGAATTGACTCAAATTTAGTTTGGTCTCCCTCCAACATTAGATTTTTGCATTGCCTACATGAGAAGAAATGTTGGCAATGTGTTTAACATCTGTTTCAACAAAGTTAAATCAAACATGTGATTGAGACCATTGTTCACAACCAGCGCCAGGTGGAACCCTGTGGTGTTTGTGGACAGTTACTGAAACGCTGTTTGCATGAGGCAGAATTTTGGGTGCCTTCATCTCCTCCTTCTTGGCTGTATTTGTTTTTCCATTGTTGTCATGCATGCTTAAGATATTGTCATTACACAAACATTTGACACATGGTCACAATTCAGTAACACGTACAGACAATTCCCCTGGCCATACTGGAAATCGTTACTCTAGAACAGTGGTTCTCAACCTGTGCCCAAATGATTTTTGAGGGTCCCCAGCAGATGATTTAGCTTAATGTGCAACATTGTTTTTTCACTCAACAGTAAACAAACCAACATAGTGTATACAGGGTATCTGCACATTTCTAAAGTGACTATTTAAGGACTTTAAAGACCTTTTTAACAGCTCTGAAATATAAAAATTGGCAAACATTGGCCAAATGGTCAGCTATTACTTAAGAAAAGGGCAAAACTTTTGAAAATAGTTTGAAAATAGTAGCATTATGAGCTAGTAGATCAGCTATTTTCACAATATTTATCTGTGGAACCGAGTCAAACAAAATATAATGCCTCAACTCCTGCTGTACAATTCCAAGTGCTTGTCAGGGTGGGGGCTTGTCAGTTGAAATATTATTATTTTGGGGGGTCCCCAGTTCAAATATGATTATTTTGGGGGGTCGCGGCCTGAAAAGATTGAGAACCACTGCTTTTGAAGAAAGGAAGTTCTTGTTCAGTTGAGACTGCAGATTTCTCATTTGCGAGAGCTATTTAAATTGAAGACGTGTGCCAAGCCTGCATTGTTAAAACTTCCTGATTGATATTTAACATTACTCATGCTCAGTTTGCCATCAGACTATTTTTGGCTAGCAACTCCAAACCAGAAAAGTAAACACTATATCTTTGAAATAATGTATTAAATTCATGACTTCCTGAAGGTGAACGCTCTGAGGTGTTCTGGTGGAGTGGACAACCTTGTGGTCTTGGACAGGGACACATTCAAGCCCCTGACCCAGGGCGTGGTCGCCGCGGGGGTGGTGATTGACGGTGAGGTCAGATGGAAAGTGGGCGAGGCGAAGTTCGAGTCCCTCATGAGGATGCTCGACAACCTGGTGAGTGAACCCTGACCCCCTGCCCTTTACCCATGATGCTTTGAGTTTCCTCTCTCAGTGCACTTCCTGGGGAAGTGTCTGATTACAAGACTCTGACTGACGGAACACACAATGAAACTAGACATGTACAGTATTTCAACCATGCAATTATTCATATAATTGGATGTTCTTGTTTTACAACGGATTCTGTCTATGTGAAGTGAAGTGATTGCGCTCAATACTGCGTCAAATTGAGTTGAAGAGCCGTTTGGCCTTTTGGATAGCGTGGTTCACTGTCATCCGGCGATATATTTGGTGTGATTATAGCTCTATAACCGTACTGCTAATAACGTCTGTCTAACAAATTCTCTCGGTACATAAGATGTCAGACCAGGCATGTCTGATGTTTTGTCATGTCTTTGAGTGGGTCACGACTCACTATGGCTAACAACCGGGTTCGAGGAGGCTGCAGCTGTGTTCGCTTGTTCAGCTCTCTGTGATCATAGTGAACCCACCCCCGCTGTCATGGCTTCCAGATGGGAAGGCATGCTGTGGGGAGTTAGAGGACACAGACCACACAGCCACACAGAGACCATGGAGTGGACTTAACAGACAGACAGTAAAACCCTCAGTGTTAATTCAACTCTGAGAGTGTACACGGTTACATTTGTACACGCTAGATAAATGAACACTGAGGATTTTACTGTGCACTGTGGATTGACTTCACTGAGAGTCTGCTTGTCTTTCTTTCTTTGATGTTTCCTCAACAACAGGCTCCTTCAATCCCCCATGGTTAAATTATACTGACTGATAAATCTTATCTTCTCCTTTTGCAACTGGACATGTCTCTAATAAGTGTCATTCATGTGAACCCTGTGAAGGGTTCAGAGACATGGGTTTAGAGCACCCTGGGTGGTCTGTGTTTAAGATATATAACTAGTTGATATAGTGTGTTCCATATTTTTTCCATTGTGCAATGGAATATTATGTAAAACTGCAACTGTTTTCTGCCTCTGGCAAAGGATTATCTTTTAACCTAGGGCAATGTATTCTGTCTCTGTGAACCTTTAGGGCTACAGAACAGGCTACACTCACAGGAACCCCATTGTGCGGGAAAAACCTCGGTCTAAAAATGATGTTGAGATCCCTGCCACGGTATCTGCAGTACCATTGGAGGACGATGAGCTCGGCCTGCGCAGTCCATTTAAGTTCATGGCGCAGAAACAACAGAGGGAGAGGACCCGTTGGCTAAACTCGCCCAACAGCTACCTGAAGGTCAATGTGCCGGAACGCTCATTCAGTGGAGAGTGCAGCCCTAGGACCAAGACTATGGTGAGTAAATGCTGTAGGATTCTATATGGAATTGCAGACAAACACTCTGACTCTGAGCTTTGGCTTCACAAAAGTATTTTTCAGTACCAAAGAGAGGAAGCTGCAATGTCTCTGTATCAGCCTGCCCTCTTGTGGAAGCTATAATAAATGCATCTTAGACACTGCATTGGTCAAAACCCTGATCTTTTTCCTTTTCTTCTTTTTTTTAGTGGATGAAATCTTCAGAGCCAGGCAACAGTATCGGAACCCCAATAAGAATCGAGGACCCAAATCAGTTTGTCCCACTAAACACAAATCCCACAGATGTTTTGGATAAGAGGAACAGGGTGAGTTGGAAGATCATGTGTGTTTTCATACCATAAAGACAAAACCTACCACATGTTCTAAATACACCCAAACATGTCCATTCACATTGTCTTTATGTGCTCATCTTCAGCAGTTATGGAAAGGATATAACTACTCCATTGTAGTGTCTTGGGTATTATGCAATACTTATTTCAGCTCCGTGAAACATGCTTTTTAATTTATATCCCAAATTCAAGCCTCTTGTTGACAAGCTCAAAACATATTGGTCTAACATCTCATAGACAGAACATTTTGTTCCGTATAAATAATTGCGGATGAATTGCTGTTGAACCAAAAAAATATATTGATCATGATCTAAAGAGCATCCCTCTAGCATGGCAACAGGCTTTAGTCCAGAAAAGATTCAGTCAAGCGTAAAACTCTGGAGACTGACCTAATGCCATTAGCTCTTTCAGAGAGGCAAGTTGGTTTAGGTAGTACTTTGTATTAGTCTCAGTGTATTATGGTAATATGGGAGATATGAATGTGAAATAATATATGAACCACTGAAATAGTGAAACGGACCAGAGGAGTTGCAACTGTACTTGGTATGCTGTTTTTTCACTGTACACCAAATCTCTTAGCCGAAAATAGCCGATCTACAAGCTCACAATGCGTTGAGAGCTTGTAGATCGGCTACTTTCAACAAATGTTCCCCCCAGAATATGGATGCCGGGGTTCAAGTGGACCACACCGGCGTCAATACATATCATTGTCTATTCACTGCTTCGCACATAAACATAGACAATTTGACTTTATTTCTTCAGAGAAATCATTACTAAATAAGTTTAATTGAATTTAATAAAATCGATATTTTTTCCTGAGACAAATTTCAGCTAGATTTTAAATCAATCTGCGCTTTGAAATGCATTAAACAACAATAATGTAACTTTGACACAATAATAATTGCTCAGCGATATTTAGTGTGTTGGATCACTGCTCTCATCCAGTTTCAAGTCTCTGCAAGTTGATCTTCATACCGTACTGAAATGGATGGAATCCAGTGGTGTCCTCAAAAATCAAACAAACTACCGTATGTTTTGGAAAATGCTTGGCATTATAGTCAATTATAGCGGTTGGCAGTATAGTCAATTATACTGTGAAATGTTGTCAGTGGGCCAAACATGCAAGACCACCTATATGAAAGAAAAACTATCTTGAATGGTTTTCTGTAGATAAGAGAACTGAACAGATGTGACCAGATGACCCCTGGGCCAAAGTCTCAGTTACTGGCAGGCATCGTTGTGGACACCATTCCAGGACCAGTGAGTATATCTACCATCTCAAAATAGCATATTACCGATGCCCCAAAACTCATTGTCTATAAATAATATTGGCCATTTGCGACATCGGCTCATAGTGGAATAGTGTCCTTGGTTCTGTGTGACCACATTTCTTCAGGTCAGCCCAATATATAAATATGTTTTTGATGTCTTATCAGGCTTTCATCATTGAGGATGAAGAGCAGACGCGTTCTCTTCCCCCAAATCCATTCAGTGGGCATACAGAGAAGGTGATGGAGGAATACAAGAACGTAATAGAACGAAGACAGCAAGGCCTTGAAGGTACTTATTTCTCTATTACACCAATTAAAACTATATACTTCCATATCATGGGATGCTGTCATAAAATCCCACTTTGGACCATTTATCTTGAAAAGTCTGAAAACCCTACTTAATCATAATCCTGCTTGGGCTTTTAAGAGCTCAGACGTGGCATCAGGCTGTGTAGATTATGAGTAGCATAGTTGTCAAGCTAATCCTAGAGGTCAGCAGAGGTCAAAGAAGAAATTGAGATGTATAGATGTAGCTGTTTTCTAAGGCTCATGGAGATCTGTGACATAAGCACTAGCAAAGGAACTGTTTGCATGCCTAGAGAACGCGGGAATTTAGAGCCCTAATTGCAGAATTTTGCTAGTCCCAGGGGTACCATATAAAGCCCCCTACCACAATTGTTTGAGTGTTTTTCAGCTGATTAATATGTTTCCAATGTCAATCTGTAGTAATATACATTGATTTGAGAGGCACCATAGAACATATTGACAAATATGTGCATGAGTACTAAGTTCAAATTCTTAAACTCATCCTGAGACGGTATTTGGCTAAAAGTAACGTACCATTATCCCTGCTGACACGGCCACTTTACTTGAATAAAATGATTCCTTCTTGTTCCATCTGCCATTCCACCATTCGGAGAACTCGCCAGTGAGTGCCCTCTGGTCAGCTGCTGGTTGGAATGTATTCATCTGGCACTTCCAGAGCCAAATGCTGAAATGAGTATGGTCTAAGGACCCCTGCCTCAAAATACCAATACAAACTGGCACCCCATCCAGCCCATGACTGATGATTTGTTGAAAAGGGAAAAACTAAATATTTATATTTCAATGAAAATATAAACTTTCATCTGTCTGTGTGCGACAGCCACCCTCTCCTTGCCGCTACAGTGCCGGCAAGGCTGCAGAACATTGAACCGCCCGCTGTGTGTAAGCACCTCTCACAAGGGACCCACTTAGGTCATCACACCCCAGAACGCCTGCGTTGCACTGATGACTGTGAGGCAGAGAGAATCAGGGACATTGCAGGGGATTAGTCAACTAATGAAAAAAAGACAGTGAAGTGATTTATTGCCTTATCTATCGCAGTTGATGAGAGCAATGACGTGATCAAACTTGAAAATTGTATTAGAGCCTAAGGACTCAACGATTGGCAATTTGAAGTGATATTTTGTCCGATAATAATGGACATGGCCTGCCTTGGCACACTAAAGTCAAACATCACTTTCAATTAGGCCACATGCAGAAATTGGACTATTCATGAATGAGAAAGGGAAGCCAGTGGCAGAGATGAGAGAGACAGTCTTCATGATCCTGCATTGTTAGTGGATATAACAACACTTACATTGCTTAATGTTAACATGCAGGGTCACAACAATGTTGTTAGAGATATTGCTTGAATTGCGCTACTTCTGACTTTTGCCCAGTTGAGTAGTTTACTATGCCACTTACTGGTGAGTGTTGGTATGCATGTCGGAAGCTGTGTGCAGTCATGCATGTTGTCACCATGTGCCCCCCAGCGATTTCATGTATGTGGGTTTGTTCAGAAGGGGATCTCTGATAATGACATCAAAGAAAAGGACCCGCACACTGTCTGGAACTTACAAAAGAATGTTGCTCTTTATTCTACGTTTTGGTCGTTAGACCTGTCCCATAGTTTGAGAACCGCTGCTATAGAGTGTTTGTTCAGTAACATAACATGTACGTATGTATGTATCCAACCCAACCTGTAATTTATTAGGAATATCACATTGAGGTTCGAGACCTCTTACAAGTGTGCCAGCAGTATAAAAATAAAACGATGACAGAAATGTGCAACAGACACATAACATTTAAGATAAAATACAAATAAAAACAACTAACAGAATAAATATTAAAACTAAATGTTTTTAAAAATATGAGCAGGACATGGGCAGCATATCCATATTTGCCTGTAAATCATTCCACGACCTACGACCTTGATAAAACAGACTCATCTTGCCTGTCTCAGTTCAACTAGGTATGGTACAATGAAACCATTTATGCCAACGTAAATTATGATTGCACAGGGAAAATGCCAACATAACATTAATGTACACAGGCAGCTTACATAGGATAGCCTTATAAATGAAAATGTACCAGTGTTGTTATATTCTTCACAATGCAAGGGATGGCCATTTAACCAAGCTATACAGAACACAGTTATGGGCCTTGTAGTCAGAATTGGTAATAAAACGCAACGCCTTTTGGGATCGAGCTTATTCAAGGTGTATGAAAAGACAAATCTATAAAGTAACAGGGGTTTTTGCGTCTCTCCAGCTCTTTAGTAAGTAGGTCGGGATAACAATTTCATCCACTCAGGAGAGAGATCTTGTTCAGGTTCTCTCTCAATTGGATGAAATTGGCAACGCACCTGAAAATGTGTTCTCCGATTACGAAAGAGCTGTAGAAACAGGGACACCCCTGTTACTGAACAAACACTCTACCCTACAGCAATGATTACTATTAGAATATAAAACTTTAGCATTTTAACAATAAACTTTGTTTTAACCAAAAAATATCATTTACAATTTAACAACACAATGTTTGAGTACATTTTTAGACCATCAGGCTTCTGATGATAATCACATTATCACTCCCAACATAAAGAGCACATGTGCATTGTAGGTTGGACACTTGTGCACACCTGACATTGTGTATGTAATGCAAATTAAATAGTATACACATTCACATCTAGTCCTGTACCTGAAATCAGTAGCCCAATAATGCTAAACCATCATTATGTTTTGTGTAATGTGACAGAATACTACAACATCGTTCTTATTTTTTGGTGTTGAGAGCACACATTAGTTTGACACTCCTGAGCTATATGACACCCCTAGACTAGATGCTAATCTTTCTGTATTTGTGAAAGTTTACTGAGGTTGCATGCAAGCCAAGGTCACTCTGCTGTATTGTAAAGAGGTTATTCATATACGACACCTAGTGGTACTAATTAGAAGTGCAAAGGTGTTTGTTATTGGTACTTGTCCTCTTAAGTCATTTGATAGTGATACTATAGTATCACCTGGAGCTTTCTTAGTGTGTGTGTATAGCATGTTGTTATAGCCAGTTAAGGAATGTTCCTGTATGTTGGGGTGGAATGTAAGAACTGAAATGTTAAAATATTGGTTCTGTTCAGAACCTCAGAACAAACCGAATAAAAAGATTTTCATGCTCTGGTGTCCAGTCAGAGCAGCGTATCACACTTGGGTTCCCTCCTTATAAGGCGCCAGAGACTCAAGCAGCGCAAAATTCAAAGTCACAATGCTCAGCATAATGTGATAAACCTCATTCCACACATGCACACTGACTTTAATAGAGGACTAAATGCTAAAATAAAGCCTCTTGCAGATACAGATGACGCCACTGATGCAGATGAGATGACCACGTTTGATGGCTCCACTATTTCACTCTCCCTCTCCCCAATAATGAGTCCAGCTAAAGGTAATTAGTTTGCCATTACAGTAGCTATTTTGTGTATTTGGAATGATTTGGAATTAATATATAATTGATAAACGTATATTATAATATATTCGTATTATATTCTGTGTGATTGCAGTTCCTACATTGTGAAATCCAGTTCATTTAACTGAAATTTGACCCATACGGGTACATTTTTATTTCAAAAAAATTGTACCCACCCCTTTGTTAACTGATTCGGTTATATCTGTTGACAGACCTAATACTCAATGGGAAAGACCACTTGGCAGAGACTGACGAGGATCTAAGCATTGCTGTATCCAAGCTGAGCGTGAGCACTACAGAAACGGTTGAAATCTCCATAACAACCTCAGAAAAGTCGGGGGACGCTCAGACCCCAGAAAGCCAAACCAAGTCCCCCAAGAAGAAGAAGAAGAAGTTCCGTACTCCATCATTCCTGAAAATGAACAAGAAGAAAGAGAAGGAAAAAGAGAAATTGGAAGCCTAAGTGGATAAACTGAAAACAGTGACCTTTTATTGGGAAACTACAAATTGCCTCCCTCCCTCATGGGGATACTCAATAGATTCCCAGCTTTTTGAAGGGAAGTTAAATAACTGACTGAAATGACTGAATATAATTTAGTTTAAAAACAGAAACCTCAGAGAATAGCTTTGTTTTTTCTCCAGTACTGGACTCTGTCATTTTGGGAGCAAATACTTATTTCAGGGGAAATGTCTTATAATAAGGTTTTCCTTAGATATGCAGATCAGCAGACATAATATGGAGGTCTGCCCTCAGAGGATTTTTTTTATCTGAGGGCACAAAACATGAAATGAATGGTGAACATACTGTAAGACAGGCATATCAATAGTATTTACTACTCATAGTTTCAGTGGATTAACCACTTAAACCCTCAGTATAGGCTGTAGAGGGTACTAAGTATAGAGTATACTCTATACTTGGTAAAGGAATACTTGGTGAACTGGGGTCGGCTCTGTACTTGGTCTTGTCTTTTTTCCTCTTCACCAAACCTTTTCAGCGAATGTTCCCCCCAGAATAGGGATGCTAGTGTTCTAATGAAAAGGGTGCCATAGGACACTGCAAAGGGTTTTGAACCTTATCAGTCTTTCAGTTTATGGAGTGTTTTGTACTTGTGTTTTTAGAGTATTCAAGTTCTTTGAATGTATATTGAACAGCCAGAAATTTTAAGAACATTAGAATTGTTGTATGGTGGACATGTTGACATTATCTGAAGTCAAGCCTTAGGAATTATGATTTTTCAAGTCATAGTCATACTTAAATAATAATGAAACTATCTTTTGAGTATATGCGAGTTTATGATAGATAACACAATATAGTGTTTCATAGTTAAGTAAATTATTTTAATTGTGCTACAGGTAAATATAGAAATATTTTGATATTAAGCATGTCAATAATGCTAATGATGCCCTTTTCCCAATACCTGCTGTTGTGATATAGAATAGAAATAACTGTGACTAAATCTTATTTTAGACCTCATGATACGACAGTCACTCGCCGAAAATAACAGATTTTCAATTGGCAAACATTTTACAGTTGAAAATGTCTTGTTTTCAGCAGCAAACAGTTGTACAATGAAGAATAATTTAGCCATAACTAGGACGGAAATAAACAAAGTGGTGGCCTCTGGCACATTTTATGTGTTAAAAAAGACTGAGTTTGTGTAAGTTGTGAGTTTAATAATATTGAAAGCCACATGTTATGCATATGACAATGAAAAGTATCATCGCTGAGTTGTGTAAATTGAATGTTGAGATTTTAACTGATGGTCTAAAAACAGCAAAGGGATTACAATATTATTTGCAAAGCAATTGTTTGGAGACCCCAATTGAGATTCAGATCAAGTATTTTTAGAGGACCATATATATACTGTATGTTATATGTTAACATCCCAGTCAACAATGTGAATAATTTGCTTTGACCCAAAGGGAGAGAATTCTTTGCCTTTTGTATATAGTAGGTTTTTGTGAAGTTGTTTGTAACGCTATACCAAAATGAAGGTCATTACGTTTTTTTTATGTGACAACACAACCTAATACCAATTTTTCACATTCCTTATTTTGCTATTGTGATGCTGTTTAATCTGAGCTCATTATTTGCAGTCACACCACGTGAATATACACGATCATGTTTACAGATTGTTGTACTAATGTATTTTTGTACATGACTGACCTGCTTCTATCGCCTCTTGCTTTTTGTATTGCCTGGGCAGTCGTGTAGCATAATGGTGCTTTGCCTTATAGTCGTCTTGCCAAATGTCATTCCTATGAAATCACATTCCATCTGTGGTAATAAACACTGAAATGTGTTTTAATTGATTTTTATTCTGCTATTGTTATTTTTGTAATTTCCTTATGCAAGTTTCGAATACAAGTAAAATGTGTCGGGTGAAAATTTGACAGGGAAAATCAACGAAGGCTTCAGTGGGTTAAAAAGTGGAAGGACAATATACATTGAGAACATTTCACCTGCAATATACTGTATTTCAAGTAGACTGGCCATTTTGGCTGGATAAAATCCAGCTAACATCTGATCAGTGATCCTAACTGCCTGTCATTAGAGAACAAAGAAGACCCAGGGTATGAATTAAAACTTTCCACAGAACTAATAACAGCCTGGAGAGACAAAATAGCAGTGGCCTTGTAAAACAATGCTCTCTGTTTAGTGATAATTGTCTGTGAAGCTGTATAATCAGTCTTCTGCCATCACATGAATGGGTGTTGTCATGGTAATCCACAGAGGAGGCCTATGGAGACAAAGAGGGTATTTGGTGTCTCCAACAGGTGTTCATGTCATGTTAAGGGAGTGAGAGATCCATACCTTCCCAGACCGCAGACCCCATCCCCCTTCCTATGAGGTGACATAAGATGGCGAACGCAAAGCCAAAGATAACAATGCATATCACAGGTGATGGCAACTCAAAATATATTCTCTATATTAATTATTCAGAAACCAAGTTAATTTGAAATCTTAAGTTTAAAAGAAAAAGCATGATAATTTAATTGACAAGAGGGTGAACATTCCCTGGCTGTAGCCCTAGTAGAACAAAAACAGCATCAGTTCTAATCTGTTCTGATACATCATGTCAGATTGACATCCTGTACTTCCGTTATTGTCTGAACAATCCTTTACGATGTGGGGATGACGAAGCTTAGTGTGAGCTCCTCCGTCTCTGTCAGTGTTAATGAGAGGAGGGCCGTAGAGGCTTGCTTAAGGAACAGGTGACACTCTCAGGCCTGCTGCAGTGTCCTGCTGTGACCTCGGGACAAAATGCACTCATTGTGTGAAAACAATGGGACACGGCTACACGATGCCTAAACTAATCAGACCTCTAAAGACCACCAGCACGTTGAAGACAGCCAGATAGATACATTGCAAACTGTAATTTCAGATGTTACTTCCGTAAGATCTTTTTTTTTCTTTTTTCTTTTTAAATAACTCTTTGCTTTCTGTTAAATAATGCATGCCATGCCGTTTACTGCTGAGGGAGAGTTGAGGGCTGTTTGGCACATGGTTCACATACATACACACACATGCATAGACACACAAGCACTGGCAAATGCACACCGTGTGACTTTGCGTCCTCTGTGTGACAGCCGAGCCACCGGTGTAATCCTCAGGCTTTTCAGATTACTCCAGTTGGGGTCACATTCTACACCATCCCACAGTGGGTCAGCTTTCCGTGCAGTCAGTGCCAGCATGCTGCATACACAGTCTACAAATGAGCCTTTCAGCAGAGACCACAAGCCTGTTTTGCTCAAATGCTGTCATTTATAAAACCCCATTACCTATCTGTCTGTCCCTGTTTACCTGAACACATGTTAAAATGCAAAATTAAAAACCGATTTAGAACCTGTGTGTGTGAGAGAGAAAGAGAGAGCACAATTTCACACGAGTGCATCACTAAACTAGAACCATCTGTGTGTGTGTGTGTGTGTGTGTGTGTGTGTGTGTGTGTGTGTGTGTGTGTGTGTGTGTGTGTGTGTGTGTGTGTGTGTGTGTGTGTGTGTGTGTGTGTGTGTGTGTGTGTGTGAGGCCTTGCCAGGCAGCTGAAATAGACTCCATGGGAGGGTGTTCTCTCTCACAGGCGTCCGTTACAGGGCTGGCCACACATCTGCAGCGGGCCGGCCATCTGCACCCATTGTCTCAGCGGTACAACACAACACACACAGCCCCACATGCATGGCTGCACCTTTAGAGGCAGACTCTCCACCCTAGGCTCTCCTCCCCTTTCTGTCGGGTGGAGAGAGGAAGGGTGGGGGGTTTGACTTCTTAATCAGTCAAAGACATAATGGTCAGGGTCAGGCCAACTACGAGTGAATTCAATTTCAAGGTTAGTTCTGCTAGTATGGTGCTGTTCACCTAGAGCAGTAGTTCTCAACCTTTTCTGGATCAGGGCCCTCTTGAAAATCTCAAAAGAGTTTGCGGCCCACTCATCTGAACACTTGACTTCGGCTGCCATGTTAAGTGTTCATGCAATATCCTCCCTGGCCCACAGGTTGAGAATCACTGACCTATAGAGGTTAGCTTTTGCTGGTGGAATGATGTGTGATACTTTCACAGCATCACACACACACACACACAGCATCACACACACACACAGCATCACACACACACACAGCATCACACACACAGCATCACACACACACACACACACACACACAGCATCACACACACACACAGCATCACACACACACAGCATCACACACACACACACACACACACACAGCATCACACACACACACACACACACACACACACACACACACACACACACACACACACACACACACACACACACACACACACACACACACACACACACACACACACACACACACAGCATCACACACACACACACACACACACACACACACACACACACACACACACACACACACACACACACACACACACACACACACACACACACACATTCCCTAACCTGATGCGTTGGGCCTGAAAACAAAACACGGCAGCTCATTGATGTCAACATTAATCCAAGCACAATTTGCTGTTGTGGAAATCTGTGCTGTCTCTATGTAGATTTGGCATATTCTTGCAGTGGTAGCTACAGTACACTGAGGGTGGGACAAGAGACTACGACGAGAAATGTAGCTTACACTTGTGCAGAGAACAATGGATTTATTGTGGGAAAATAATCTAGAAAATTGTTTCTCTGGTCATTTGGATTAATTACATTATACCTATGGGGAAATATTTTAAATTCATGACTTCTGGGGGTGTAATCAATCACCTCAAAGTCCCACATGGCATTCTCCTTAGACACATTACTTGATTGAATCCTGACCATGCACTTTGTCAGGGACTGACAACAAGAGTGCACATACATAGACACACAATGCAATTACTCTATAGTTGAGAGGAAACCTGGCGTTTGTCCTTGACATGGAGGTTGCACTATTGATAATTCCTGATGAATGTCTTGTGTTTTCATGCAGCCCACAAATGTCAAGACATAGCGTGTTTAAATGTGAGTCTGTCTCACTAGAACTACTGTGAAACATTTGATTTGTTGCGAATATAAATGTAGGGGAATCGGAGGAGGAAGTTCAAGAAAGAAGTTGTGTAGCTCATTGGTTCTCAAAGTGGGGGTCCTTGGGGGGGGGGGGGGGGGGGGGGCAGATAGCAGTGAAAATGTGTGCAAATCTTTGAATGTATATATATACATATATTATTTTTTAAGCAAACATTTTTTACTCAAATCTTTGCTTCTGGAGGTCCCTGGAACAAAACATTTCCAGGTTTGGGGGTCCACACTCCACAGCCAAATAAATATCAATGGGGGTCCTTGACATGAAAAAGTTTGATAACCACTGGTGTAACCGGCCCTATATTGCACACAGTTCTGTCATTTATGACTCTCCTCCTGCAATAGGCTATCGATAATGAGGATTTATTATGGCAGAGTTGACAATGAATGCAATGTGCATGCGTTAGTGGGAGGGATTATCCACCAAGTAGGGCAAGAGGCTGAAGCAAGGACTGCAATTCCATCCAGGATCCAGCCTAGTTCATTTCACTCATCCTCATCCGCTCACTGCGAGGAGATCCCTTTCAGTGTCGCTTATTTATTTGTCAATCACAGGGTCTAACAATCTTTGGTAAAAAATGGTGAAATACATGCGACAGCACCACCGAGAGCTGCAATCCGGAGAGGTCCTCTCGGAATCGGACGCGTCTATCGTGGATCCACAGGATTTTAATAATGACATGTCTGATGAATATTCCTTCAAATGTTCCGCAATGGACCAGATCGGCACTTTTATGAGAAACGTGCAAGTGCTGCTCGATGCGGCGAGTTACATTGAGAATGTGGAAAAGAACAACGGAAGTAAGTGACCAGTTGGGAATAATGAACACGTAATGCCTGCAGAGCAGACATTCAGACAACAATAGAAGTGAAGGCGACCACAGACGCGCATAGGAGAGATGAATTGGCCTGCTGTATATCGCATCTGTTGGGGGAAATATAACACATCCAACCTCGTTTTAAGCCTTGCAAAAAAAAAGAACATCATTTGAATGAAAGAAAGGCATACGATGCCTACAACTTGTGTTGCATATGCTGCAATTTTATGGAGACATCATTTGTCTTTTAAAGGCATTGGCCATTGTGTCTAACAACACAATAATAAGATCATCTACTGTCTTTTAAATGAACCATGTAACACGTATAGCCTATGAGAGGGCTGATATAAGTTTGCCTATTCTATGACTAAAGGCCTGCTAAATCCCACATTGCACGGGATAATGCGTGTCTAAATGTAGGCTATTTTCGAGGCTCAAAGTTTCTCTTTTAACTGTAATTTCATGCTGTAGTTTTACTCTTCTATCAAGTAAAATGTGTGCAATTCCTAACTGGTGATGTGTGTTGGAAGAATATTGCATTGCGTATAACGCTACTACATAAATGGAAAGTTAAACATGTAGAATTTTCTTCCCCAATTGAGAAATATGTCAATTCAAAGCCCAGCTATCATTTTCAGAGGCAGCCTGCGAGTGTTGCCAGATTGTGCGAGATAAACAAGCAACCAGGTCTAGGGAAAAGAAAGCCCACAACAGGCAACTTAGGCCACATGAGCATTTTAAACCTATATGCATCGGCTATTTGTTAATAGCCGATCCACAAGCTCACAGAGCTTTAGAAACAAGCCCAAAAAAACGCTACTTGCCAATATTTTACAAGCAACATTACAGAAAAAAATAAGCCCAAAGTCGCTTATAATAAGCAGACATGGCAACACTGGCAGCCTGCGCTTCCTTGTATCTGTACATGGTTTCCACATGGAACACATTGGAGCCTTTTGATTGGATCGGAATCATTGCTCCAGCTGTAGAGTCACTGCAAACTGTCCAATCACACGTGGGTTCATGTCTCACGTCGCATGTTACTGGGTCGGACTCATGGGGTCGGACAGTGGCATTATGGGATTTGTAGTACCCTATAATCCAACCGAATTCTTAAACCCCATATGGGTAACCGGAGTCCCTCAGGGCTGAATACTAGTGTAGTTTCTGTTTTTTGTTATCGTGGGGGAAGCTTTTGCTGAAAATAGGCCGACAAGCTGCTTGTCGATCTGCTATTTTCAGCGAAAGCTTTCCCCACAATACGGATGCTGGGGTTCAAGTGGTTAATTTGACTTGATTTATTTATTTTATCAAATGGCCTAATTTGTTGTCATATTTATCAAGTGGGCATAAACTGACATTGATTATTTGAAAGATGGCTGAAGTAATGAGATGCTTATATAATAGGCTACATCCTGGAATATCTGATAATTATGTACATTTTTTAGAAGTGATCTGCATTAAAAGCTGTAGACAGCCCAGGTTTTAAATTATGATGTGAGTGTGATCCTGGGTTCACACTCCAAATATCTCATGGGAAACTAAATACATGATGGTTAACCCTAACAGTTATTTATATTATATCATTTCTCAAACTGAGAAACTGTAATTAATCTTTCCTTTTCTTTTTTTTCGTCAACAGAATGTGAACATGGGTATGCTTCAACCTACCCGGCAAGTGAGATCACACATCAGAAACAAAGAAAATTCAAGAACAAGAAATTGGATAATATTCACAATAGGTAGGTCATACAAATATCTGAGTGTTATCTTCATATATTAACTTTCTATAACTAATATTTGCAGTTTTTTTTGTGTATCACATTACAAAATCAGTCAAGGATTGATAGATTGATAGATAATTATCATTGATCAATCAATGATAATGATGATGATTATTTCTATTACATGGTCATGCTATTATTGAACCAAGTGTGGTATGTTTTATTTTGTGCTACTGTGAATAGAATAAATAATTGTATTTTATATCTATATTTTTTCAGGTCAGCACACAATGAACTTGAAAAGAATAGGTGAGTAGAAGAGAGAGAGTTGTTACATTGTTTTTTTTAAAGGAAAAAACAAGCAGTATTTAAAAAACAAGAATAAAAGGTTAAATGAGATACAAGAATAAAAGGTTAATTGAGGACATGCTGAGACGTTCTGTCTTGTACTGCTCAAACGCCTTCAGATCAATAACTCAGTCATACTTCAATCAATCTTTTCAATGTGTGCTGCTGAATATACCAGGTTTATAAATGACTGTAATGTAATAATGGGGGTGGACAGAAGTTGCACAGAAAGGGGGAAATCCTTAAAACTGGTTTAGCAGTGCAGTTCCCAGGGTCTTAGCTGCCAGCTGTCTCAAAATAGAGAATCAAGTTTATAATCCAAAAACAATCCCTGCTATGTGTTCCTTTTGCATGTCCTGTTGCTATATGTGTCCGTTTTGTATTTACCTCTCACGGAGTCACCGTCCTAATAGGTCGTTGTGCCGCTGAGGAAGACCTATTAGGTTGAAACGTGTCCGTTGTCTCTGTCTGTGAAAAAAAAAAACTGTGAAAAGGACATTCATTGTGTGCTGGCTATTTCCTCACTTTCATGACATTATTTAGCCGTGCACCTTAAGACTTTTATTTTATCTGGAGTGTCTTCTGCTTTGCAGTCATTTCTCTCTGGTTCCATATGTGAAATATGTTGACCATACCATCTGTGTAATGAACAACAGCACCCTAAGGCATTTCAATATCATCACATGGACTTCAAACAATGGCTTTATTATCCACCTACTGCACAGGATAGAGGTGTCCGTTTTGCAAGGCAAATGAGAGGGAGGTGTAATTCAGCCTCTGTAGCGGCACTGTTCCTGGAGGACATTATGACATTTATGCAGTCAGCAAACGGGAACCTTCTGTTTCCAGACACCAGCGCTCCTTCCTGGGAGCTTCTCAACCACACATCTAAAAGCAGCTTGTTTATATTGCTGCAGGGCCAAGCTGGGCCTTTTCTCTGAAAAAAGAAACTAACGTCAGGGCACATTTCTCCTAAGAATAACTGGTCACTTAATCTCCAAAGAGCCGACATTGTGTATGGAAGAGTTGAGGTGTGGGCTATCAGAGATGAAAGCTTGAAATCCTGAGCCCAGGGAAATGAAAGAATACTTCATGCTCAAACATGTTTTCCTATTACAAAATGGCAGCCAGTGTAGAGAGAGGTGATGACGTCACAACTTGACCTACATTTTATTCCATTATTTGAAAGGAAAGAGGTTTTCTTTTCAATGCCATTACAAGCGTTCTTTCAGACCACAGACACAGAGACCTTGGTGGATCAAATTGGAACAGTCTGGCTGATCTCAGCAGCTTTGAAAACTGTGGCCAGACAGATCCATAAGTAATTGCAGGAGGAGCATTGGTCAGCTTATGTAGCTAACACACAGAATGGACAGAAAGATACATAACTAAAGCTAGCATGCATTAATCATTATACTTAAAACTAAAAGGAGATAAATAAAATATTGACCACAATGGACAAAACAACAAAACAGGAGATGAATTTAGTCATTTCAAAAACTCAACTCAGTCATTTAGTCTACTACACTAATTATGTAGAAGTGCAATACAGTCATTGCATACAGTGGGAAGTATCTTGCAAATAAGTGATTGTTTCTTTCCTCCCATAGAAGAGCACATCTCCGCCTGTGTTTGGAGAGGTTGAAGTCCCTCATACCTCTGGGACCTGACTGCAATCGACACACTACACTGGGACTGCTCAATAAGGCCAAAGGGCATATCAAGGTGGGGTAGTCAAAATCAGTCGCATGGTCAGGGGCGCAGGAGTGTCATAGGAGCAAATGGAAGCCTGTATAAATTAGATTCTGAGCACATTACCACAACTTGATCCAGGAACGAGAAGAATTACTGCAAATCACTTTCTTCTCCTGATTGCTCACTTGTTACTAAAGAACCAAGTAGCACTAAAAACACTTTTCTTGGCCTAGACCGTGGCGTCGCGGTCTAGGCACCCTGGTTGCAAATCCTTAATAGCAGTGTGCCGCGGGTTCGCGTCCCGTTCCCGTCGGCCTTTCCTGCATGTCTTCCCCCCATTTCTCTCCCCATTCTTCCTGTCAGACTACTTTCCCTGTCCCTCTCCAATAAAAACAATAAAAAAATACCAAAAACAAATCTTTAAAAAAAAAAAAAAAACACTTTTCTTGAGTTAGTAAATGATGTATGATGCTAGCAATTCATTCTTGTCCCTGTCTCGAGTCCCCCAGTTTATTAGCGCTCTCTTTTAGAATTCTGTGACGCTGCACTGTACTCCATGTCTCTGGAGTACCATCTTGGTAGACACACACTTGATAGACGCACGCACGCCCTAACTATCAATAATTTAGCTGGGGATCCCCTCTACTATGTTCAGAGAAGATATTTATTGAAGCGGGGGGACAGGAGCCAAGTTTAGACACCTGGGGGACTCAGATCAACTAAGTATATAGTGAACCCATTTAGACCTGAGGCCGATTCTAAAAACGCCTTCTAAAACCTAACCATAGTTTTCTGAAAACGTTCAAATTCTTACTAAAAATAAAAAATAAAAAATGATGTTACTATATTATAGCAACAACTAATGAGACACAGAGGTGGCATCCGGATTGAAAGGTATAACAACGTATAGGTAGCAACAGGTCTCAATGGGTTAAGTGGTTAAGTCATATTCCTTGGTGGAAAAGTGAGGCCTGTTTATTCAAAGCGTAGTACTAGCACATCCGTGGCCCAGGTGCTAGACAAACAAAGTATCATGAAAAAAAGAATAGAGTCTGCACACTGGTAAAGTTGCAAAAAGCTCAACTTGGTAATTTATTGCTCGTCAACGTTTCGGCCTGTTCAGACCTTCATCAGGACATATCAAATGTCCTGATAAATGTTTATTCAAAGCAACATGACATGCTCTTGATTCTATTTCTCCTCCCTCAGAGGGCCGATGTTGCATAATGGCATTCAGAACAGACCTGTTACCAACTGAGGTGCAGTGGTGGAAAAAGTACTCAAATGTTTTACTTAAGTAAAAGTATCAATACTGCAATATAGAAGTACTCTGTTACAAGTGAAAGTTCAAAATTTACTTGAGTAAAAGTATAAAAGTATTGGTATCAAAATGTACTTAAAGTACCAAAAGTAAAAGTACTAAAATATTTGAAAATAGCAGATCTACAAGCTTACAACGCGTCGCGCTGCGACGCGTTGTGAGCTTGTAGACCGGCTATTTTCAAATAGCTTAGGTATAAAATATAGTTAAAGTGGTTAATGTATATTTCATATCATAATTTACATCTGAAAAGTAACTAGTAACTAAAGTTTTCAAATAATTGTAGTGGAGTAAAAGTACAATATTTGCCTCTGAGATGTAGTGTAGAAGTAAAAGTATTGGAAAGTAAGTACAGTACTTAAGTAAATGTACTTAGTTACTTTACACCACTGCTGAGGTGTCACAGTAAACTTAAAATCAATCTCTGACCAATCACAGACACATCACAGTGTCATAAGATGCCCATTTTTCCTGTCATACAAACCTAGGAAAGGAGCATAGAAGCGTCAACAAGTAAAGGCTGGCAGTTGCTCGCTAAAAGCTCTATAATTATAATCCATGTAAAAGTGTAAATAAATTAGAGCAAATTAAATGCTTTCACAAAACCAGGGGCTATTAAATTGCTATTAAACTACTTAAACCTAAACTAGAATATTTAAGTGATTGGACAGTGCAGAATTTTGGGAAGCTGACATTACAGCACATCTCAGTGTAACAGCTAATAGACATTTCCATAGTACATGAAAATAAAGTAGTTTCCACAGTGTAACTTCAGTTCTTCAACGACTAAGGATATTAGTCTTGTAATCTGAGTGGCCATATCCACAGTTGCCCTTGTTTTGCCACCAACAGTAAATCCTACTCCACAATTGGCCAGCATTCATGGAATTACTTTGCTACTACAGCTATGTGGATGCGTTTATATTTATAGCACAGTCAAATGCAGATGGATTCCTATTTAATTATTGAAGCTTAAAGTGCACCTGTTTAAAGTAACTTCTTTTGGTGGGTAGGGGGTGGGCACACCATACACAAAATGGCTTTCCAGGAACAATGGACTACATAAGACTTTCAAAACATGGAGGGTCACGCTAATTAAAATTCCAAATTCCAATTCTCAAATTGACAAGACGACAAACGTTGCGGCTATCCAGCCTTCATCAGACACTGATGAAGTTTTAAGAATTGACTTATAAGAAGACACTATTTCCATTTTCTATGCAATGAGACAATAACTTAAAAAATCTCTCTCTGTTGTCAGAAACTTGAAGAGATGGACCGCCGGAGTCAGCACCAGCTGGAGATCCTGGAGAGGGAGCAGAGGCACCTGCAGAGGCAGCTATCCCACCTGCAGACCCCTGGAGAGAGGATCCGCACGGACAGTCTGGGCTCCCGTGTGGATTCGGATCGCTCAGAGTCTGACAGAGGTAGGGGAAACTCATACAATCAAAGAGCAAGCTTAAAGAAACCGAGTTTCAAATGCTGGTGGCAAGAATTGTGTCCGTGTCTTTCTTAATGCCTCCAATCTGTGTACACATTTAAAGGGCAACTTCACCAATATTTAGCGCGAATCCTCACATTCAGTTGTGAGGAGAAAGGGGAAATCTGATTTAAAACCGTCCAACGAGTCCTGTATGTCGAGAGCTCACTCTTGGCATCGGAAAATGCCTACATGAAACTTGTTGAAACACGTTGTTTGATGTGGCATGGCATTTACGTATAATTTAGAATTGAGCTATGAAAGTATGGCTTTATGATAACACTATGTGGTTACGTTACAACAGTATAGATTATATAGGATACTTTATTGGGATTATAATGAATATATTTTGTGTACTTTGTGTGTTGAACAGAAGAGATCGAAGTGGATGTGGAAAGCACTGAGTTCTCCCATGGAGAATTGGACAATGTTAGCACCAGTGGTGGTAGCGACCTGGATGACCACAGCAGTCGGCAGAGCTCGGCCAGTGATGAGGGCTACTCCACCTGCAGTCTAAAACTGGCCTTCTCTGCTTAAAGCACCAGCCTATCCTCTCAACTTCAGCTGCAGTCGTACATGGCTTTACACCTTTAAAGAACCAGCCTACAGCTCCATTTGTCCTCGCAGTTTAAGCTAATCTGCTCATGTCCTCAATGATGAACCAGCCTGAATCCCATCTCTGTCGGAAGTGTGGAACTTCTGCTCTTCACCCAAGAACCAGCCTTAATCTCAACTCAGTCCAAACATTTTAAATGGTCTTCTACCAAGGACCTGTCGTGATTTAAATGGACATTTTCCGCTAAATACCGAGGCCCAAGTTTAACCTGCTCTTGCAGTATAGAATTTTTCAAATTTCCACGTTAAATTATAACCTTGTTTCCCCCAGAACCAGCTTGAATCAACAGTGCCTGCTGCCAGTTCTCTATTCTAAACCTCTAGGAGACCTGTGGTCACACCAGTGTCCAAAACAGAATGGGCAACTGTACCTGCATCCCAAGTTAATCTTCTGAAACCAGCGGTGGGGGGGACCCTTCTTAAAACCAGCTAGATGTTCTCCAGTGAAAAGGTTGCTCCATTTGCCTTGTAAAAACTACACTTTTTCTTTGAAAACCCCAAGAGAGATTCAATCGGAAACGGCACTTCTTGTCAGTCAACAAGCTAGTGGCAAGGGCTACTTTGTCTGCATTCCAAGATGATATATTGCACATTTAGACGTATGCTTTAGGACCCCCACAGCCATCCCAGAGCCATGTGGCATCCCTCTTCCATGACTGGAATACAGTCTTATCCAAACAGGCGGTTCAGTCCGCTAACTTGATTCTAATTTATTTTGCATATGATTAGCATATGTGTAGTATTTATTTTTGTTATATTTAATTGTACTGTTGTTAAGTCGTGGTCATGCTTAAGTGAGAGAGAGAGAGAAAAAAAAGACTAAAAACTGCTATTTGAATTTGAATTTTATTTTCTTATTTTGTTATCAATATTTTTGTTACCAGCATTCCTGGACAAAATATTCCCCCTTTTGAGGTTTATGCTGTGCTACAAGATAGGCTTGATATATTACTTAATATTTTGTTTAAATAATCACTCACACCCCATTTAAAGTGTAAGCAAATACAATGAAACAACTTTAATACAATTTAAATAATTTTAAAAGTAATAAGCTGTCCAAGCACAAGGCGTAAGCAATAACAGTTTTGTCAACTCCTCAGTGTTGGTTGGTTTTGCTGCAAAAATTGTGTCCGTCCAACACTAAGGTGAAATTGCTAGTTTTCTATATATCAACAATTATTAGTAATCAGCAGTACAGAAAATGATTGTAATGGTAGAAACAAAGCTATGGTGCATGTGTATTGAATGTAGCCTTCCTAATTATGTTGTAATGTGCTTTGGATTGACAATATGTCTTTAAAATATGCCTGTAGCATGAACAACATGGACACGAATAGTAATTTTGGTTTAGAGTCCACCATTTAGTCTTTTTCTATAGTTGTAAAGCATTCTACGGTAAAGAATAATAATACTTTTTAATCATTTTGAGACTACCCATGAACTATTAAATATCAATTTGACTGCACTGCAAAAAAACACTATACACAAAGAAACCAAATACGACAGCCGATTTATCTAAATTGTTTTCTGGTACCAGTTCTAAATACATCATTAACCACCAAATGTGTCTTAACATGGCCAAATTGACTATTGCACAAAGTTCCTAGTCTTTTTTTCAACATCTGTTTGTGAAACTCTAAAATGCACTATGACAAAGACTTGTCAAGGAAGTATGTCTAAGCACAGTCCAGAATTATAAAGCTGCATTGTGCGATACACGGCCCGTACCGCTAAACAAGCCAGTATGTTTCAAAACAAGGCAGCTCTCCCCCTCCCCTTTGCACCTCCCCTGGCTCCCCTTCCTCATGATTTTGATAAGTGCTCTGTAAACAAAGTGTATTAATATATTATCCCATCTCTCCAAAAACAGACTACAACAGTTAAAGTGAGAGAACTTCCAGCAGGCTATTACCAAATCGTTGTAATGGCCATTCAGCCCCAAGTACAGTAAGAAGTCATACTGTGCTGTAAAATCTGCCACAACAGAATTTGACCCATTAAAACCGGGAAAGCAACTGTGTCATTTAAGATTGTATCTATATATCGTCTCTGTCGGGTGGAAACCTCATATGTCCAAAACTGTTGCTTTTCAGGATTCAAATTCAAAAGCATCAAAAGTAGCAGATCTACAAGCTCAAAACGCGCCGCTTCGTGCCACGTTTCAAGCTGGTGGATCTGCTATTTTTTATGCTTTTGTGTGACGCTATAGTATGATCCAGTAAGGCATTAATTTACGAAAAAACACAAAAAGTTTGAATATGGAGATAAAAGTTTTTTTCCGACAGCAACGATATTATAGCAACATAGGTTTTTCTGAAAACTGGTCTTAATGGGTTAAAGATTGACGGAGGTGCAAGGTGTTTCTTCAAATCTCAAAAGGAGCTCGGGAAGGGGAGCCCAAAATCTTAGGAAGAGCATAGTCAGGCCGGAATTGACAACATGCTTTAACCAGCGTATGCACATATTGGTCGGTGGTGCTTTGACTCAATGTGAAACCTTCATACAGCGCATTGTTTTCGGGCCTTGTGACTATTGAAAATATCGTACAATGCAGCTTTAATTAGCAATCAAGTTTGACTTTTGCAAAACAAGCTGCTGGTTCCCTGCTAATACTTTGATTCCTGATTATTGTGTCCCTGGGATCTTAAAATAAAGCTCTGCCATACTGACTGTTGTTATTATCTCTGCCAGGGGAGATTATATTTTCTCCCTGGTCCATGTGTATCTGTCTGTCCACAGCTAATCTTGCAAATGCCAAGACCGATCATTGTCGTATTTCTTGCACACTGCCAGCAATGGAATCCATTCTCAACTATTTTCCAAATCGATCAGTGGACAACTATGTTGTTTTTTGTGAATTAATAACCTCAGGCCTACCATGCCTGCAGGCTATGGGATACACATCCGCAAAGCTATGGAGCGGAACTAGCCAGTTGGCTGGATGCTGTCTGTCCGGCTTATGAGAGCTACACTATGCCAGATCACTCCTGTCCCTTCGGCTGTAGCCGTGCAACTGTTGCATCGTAGTTGATATTCTATGCATAGATAGATAGATAGATAGATAGATAGATAGATAGATAATTTAACAAATTGATTTAATCTATAATTAAAATATTATTGATTTTAATAAAGCAATTTTCAAAAGTAGTGAAAATATCAGATCTACAAGCTCACATCATTGAGCACATGAGCTTGTACATTGGCAATTTTTGTGTAAATATATAATAAGGTAGTTATCAAATAATAAATGGAATAGTAGTGGAATAGAAGTAAAATGATAGAAATTTGGAAATACTCCAGTAAAGTACAAAATCCAAAAAGATTACTTAGGTACAGTACTGGAGTAAATGTACTTAGTTTTACTTTCCACCACTGGATAACACCCATTCAGAGTCTCCACCGCAGACCAAAGATATGTATTTTTATTCATTTAAGTAAAGAGACATTATTAACTTCTAAACCTAACCAGGTATTACAGCTGGTATGTTGGGTGGGCTTATAATGTTTTCAAATATAACCCTCAAGAATGGAATCAAGTCATTTTGAGGCAGAAACTGGTGGCAGGTGGACAAATGAGTTATAGTGGCTTCTTTAAAGATATGTCAACAGGTAAATTGCACTGGGTGGGCTATAATCTATGAACTATAACCCTCAGGAATTAAATAATTAATTAATAATGAATCAATGGGTACATTGAGTGGGCTGTAATCTTTAAATTTTACAGATAATATAACGCTAACCGTATTTTAAAATATAACTTTCTTTAAGCCTCCAAAATGAAAGTAATTGAAGGCAGGGGGAAACAAACAAAACAACTTTGTCACCAGTTAGAAGCTGTATGGTTGTTGCTGATTTTGTCCACTTGAGGGCGACAAAGACCAAAGAATAAAAATAGATGCCTCTCCATGCTGTGTGTGGAGGGGGCAGGGCGGCCATGGTGGTCAATTATAAATGATTGAACTGCTGTTGTGTAATTGTATTTAAAAAAAAACATTACAATATTTTATTTTTGAAGGGAAGGGGGGGGGGGGTAGGTTAAGACTTTGATAGGGGCCAGTTTGGAATTGCAGCCTCCTGAAGGTGATTCTTTAGGGCAGTTTTGAAGTGAGTAGGGTTTTACACTCCTTTACTCCTTTGGGTAGGGCATTCCACATGTTTGTTGTATAGCATGAGAAAGAGTTCATTCCCTTGTTTGTGCCAAATCTGTGTTGAACATGATCAGTGGGAGCTGCCTCTGGTGTTATGATCGTGGACTTCAGTTCTGCTTGCTGCGTTTCAGACAGACACACATACTGTTTAGACACTGTTTACACATTTTGACCAAAATACTATCAATACTTTTTGTTCCTAGAAAGAGGCAAAAGCACAATAAATGTGTGTTTTGAAATGTAGTGGAGTGAAGTAAGAGACACTCACAAAATGTACTTCATTGCTGTAAGTCATCATTGAAAATAAATGTATAAATGACCAGGGAGACAAACAGACAAATACAACTCCTGTCCTGTGCAGTTTAATAGGAATAAATAGTACCATTACAACACCCTTCTATTAATAATAATAATAATTTGATCCTGGGGGGTAAATGCACTTTTCAGCTTCACCCAGCTGATTGCTGCTCATAGTTAGGGGTCCAGTGTCTACAGGGGTGATGCAACTTTTATGATGGAGAGAGCCACTATATTTCCACACTCACTCCAGAGGGCCGCAAGCATACTGTCGGGGAAAAAAACCTCTTGTCTTCATAATTTCACTTTTTTTCCCGTAAATTAATGCCCCACTTCGTCATTCTGTGTCACACAAAAGTAGCAAAAATAGCCGATCTACAAGCTCAAAACGCGCCACAGTCCGAGGCGTTTTGAGCTTGTAGATCTGCTATTTTTTTTATTGGAATCCTGAAAAGTAAAATCTGTATTTCATTTCAAATGCATTTAGTTTCTTTATGAACTTCAATACAAATACACTGGACATAAAAAAGACAATATCATTTTAATAATAGTCATTAAGCTACTAATATAGACTGAAGTAATTAAAGCGGGTCATGTTTGCATGTTTGGAATTGTAACAACTGAAATCAATAAAATATCAGTATTCCGGCCGCATTAAGTGAAGGAGGGGGTCGCATGCAGTATATGGCCCCCAGGTTGGCAATTGTCAGTGTTTCTAACCCATTGACATGGTGAGACATTATCGTGGCCGGGAAACAAACCCGGGACTTTCTCTTTGTAGGTGGGCTCTCTACCCATTCAGCTATAGTAGCCCTTTTAAACACACCAGTGGATCTCAAACATTTACATGTCACAGACCCCGAAAACACAGAGGCTCTGATCATCATTAGTGTTGATTGAAAGCAAACTGGGATCCATTCACTCAGACTGATGTGAGCAATGCTTATTAGATATAAATAGAAGGCAGGTGAGAGATGCCAGGGATGGATCACTTCAATGGAACCTGTCCCCTCTGCTGCAGGTAAATACAAACTGTTTGAATGATATGAAAATGACATCTTTTTAGCCTGAATATTTAACATTATTGTTTAAGAATTGGGTTTGTAGCCTAAACTAAACCATAGCCTACAACTAAACCACAACTACTAAAACCAACCCAATCAGTTGTTTTCAAAACGTTTCCATATCAAGGACTCTCATCTGACAGGGAACCCATAAGCCTACAAGATTTGTGATGTATTCCAAACAATTCCAGAAGTGTGTGTGTGCTTGTAAATATTTACAATAAAAATCTTGTACGTTGGTCCCTGGCACATGTTTTCAGATGGGGTCTGTGGCCAAATATAATTGAATTTGTGGGTCCTTGACATGTAAATGTTTGAGAACCACTAGCTGTCTTTAGTTGTGAATTTCTGATGTCTGAAAGCATGGTAGTGAAGGGGGGCATACGTTAGTCCGACAGACCATTACTCCGACTATGTGGCATCCAAAATGTGACCCTGTAGCCCTACACCTGTGGTTCTCAAACTTTAGGCCTACACCTGTGGTTCTCAAACGTTTTCATGTGAAGGACTCTCAAAATAATATGTATTTGGCCCCCTCATATATTTGGTTCCAGGGACCCCCAGAAGCAAAGCTTTGAGTTAAGCTATGAGCTTGTAGATCTGCTATTTTTGAATAGCCAAAGTATAAAAGGTTAAAGTGGTTAAAATGATTGTGATGCTGTATTAAGCCATTTTGCTGGGGACCCCCTGGAACCCCTTGGGTGTCCCTGGACCCTACTTTGAGAAACAATGGCCTACACAACTGAACTGTTTTGTCTTTCTTTCCAGAATCTGAAGTTGACCAGAAGAAGACATCTTGAGGACATGCAGGTGGCTGGAGTGACAGAGGAAGACGCAGATGGAAACGGATGATCCGCTGTGACGATCTAGGTTTCTATATCTATGGCTGTTGCTGCAGCGTGTGCAGTGAAGATGGCAGAAAGGTAGGAACTATGATGCAGTTGCTGCAGCGTGTGCAGTGAAGATGGCAGAAAGGTAGGAACTATTATACTGCTGTTGCTGCAGCGTGTGCAGTGAAGATGGCTGGAAGGTAGGAACTTTTTTAATTCTTTGCTGCTGCTGGTTCGGGTTAGGGAGGTCACTTGTGTTGCGCCATTCGCGTCATAAAATGCACCATTCGCAAAAGAAATGCGCCAATGCAAAAAAAGAGAACAATGGCCTACACAACTGAACTGCTTTGTCTTTCTTTCCAGAATCTGAAGTTGACCAGAAGAAGACATCTTGAGGACATGCAGGTGGCTGGAGTGACAGAGGAAGACGCAGATGGAAACGGATGATCCGCTGTGACGATCTAGGTTTCTATATCTATGGCTGTTGCTGCAGCGTGTGCAGTGAAGATGGCAGAAAGGTAGGAACTATGATGCAGTTGCTGCAGCGTGTGCAGTGAAGATGGCAGAAAGGTAGGAACTATTATACTGCTGTTGCTGCAGCGTGTGCAGTGAAGATGGCTGGAAGGTAGGAACTTTTTTAATTCTTTGCCGCTGCTGGTTCGGGTTAGGGAGGTCACTTGTGTTGCGCCATTCGCGTCATAAAATGCACCATTCGCAAAAGAAATGCGCCAACGCAAAAAAAGAGAACAATGGCCTACACAACTGAACTGCTTTGTCTTTCTTTCCAGAATCTGAAGTTGACCAGAAGAAGACATCTTGAGGACATGCAGGTGGCTGGAGTGACAGAGGAAGACGCAGATGGAAACGGATGATCCGCTGTGACGATCTAGGTTTCTATATCTATGGCTGTTGCTGCAGCGTGTGCAGTGAAGATGGCAGAAAGGTAGGAACTATGATGCTGTTGCTGCAGCGTGTGCAGTGACGATGGCAGAAAGGTAGGAACTATGATGCTGTTGCTGCAGCGTGTGCAGTGAAGATGGCTGGAAGGTAGGAACTTTTTTAATTCTTTGCTGCTGCTGGTTAGGGTGCTGCTGGTTAGGGTTAGGGAGGTCACTTGCGTTGCGCCATTCGCGTCATAAAATGCGCCATTCGCGTCATAAAATGCGCCATTCGCGTCATAAAAAAAACAAACGCAAAAAAACCAAAAAAAGGCACTGGTCTGGCTCTCCTGGTTTTACTAGGACAGGGTTCGATTCCCTGTGGTGCCCTGCTCATGGTTTGCGTTGCATTTAAATTTCCCTAGTTTATTAGCACTTGATTGGTTACATTGTTAGGGGGGGGGGGGGGGGGGGGCAGCAGTGTTAAAATGTGTCATAGGAGGGGGGAGGTACAGGTTAAAATGAATACATTACTGCATGCATTTCAATTTTTTCTAATCTTCAGTTCACCAATCCTCTCCCATCACCATGTCCTGAGACACTTGTTCAGACCTATAGTCTATTCTGTGTTCAGACTGTTCTGTCTGTTTAACATGGAATGATGGGGTCCTTTCCACATGCAGCAATTTTATGTTTAGCACAATAGGTTAGAGGGGAGTGCCACCCCCTGTACTTGTGTCCCTGTTGGCTTTTGTGAATCGGGACTCATTCACGTTCTAAATGAAACACAGGGTTCAGTTTATTTAAATGGATTTATGCCTGATTCTAACTTACTTTCAATTCAATTCAATTCAATTTTATTAAAGTGTCAAATCACAACAAGTTGTCTCAAGACACTTTACATGTAGAGAAGAGACCCAACATCCCACCCTGAGCAAGCAATTTTGCGACAGTGGCAACGAAAAACTCCCTCTTAATTCAACAGGAAGAAACGTCAGGCAGACCCTAGGCTCTAGGGCGGGGGCCTTCTGCCTCGACCGTGTTGGGGGAAAGAAGAGAGAGAGAAAGGGAGAGACAGAGGAGAGACAGAAAGAGATACAGTGCAAGCAGTAACAATAACAATAATAGCAAATATAATAGTGTAAGATACTAGCATATGATAGTATAATATAGTACAGCAATAGTGTGTATGCAGTATATAATGGAATAATATAAAAATGTTTAAGATAATATAATATGCGGTATAGTGTAGTGTAGTAGAAGTCCACGGTCGTGTCCAGGTGGTGCTCCATGGAGAGAGGCCCGGTCCGGTCCGCAGTCACAGTCTTGAGCCGCAGCTGGGGGTCCGTAGTAACAGTCCATAGACTCCATGGAGAGGCCCAGGCCCGGTCCGCAGTCACAGTCTTGAGCCGCAGCTGGGGGTCCATAGTAATAGTCCATGGACCTGCGACGTGGGTGGTAGAAGAAACTCCGGGGAACGAGTCCCCGGTTGTAGAATTAGTGGCAGGCCTTACTAGAGCGTGAATCCGTACAGGGTTAATTACGATTGTACCAATGGGACACAAACCCACACAACCAAAGGGAGGACGGGAAGAGAGAGGACGAGGGGAGAGAGGAGAAAGGGGAAGGTGGGGGAGAGAGGATGACTATAGGGGGACTGAGTCTATACACTTCGGCTATAGGCTTTATCATAGAGAAAGGTTTTTAGTCTAGTTTTAAATATACAGAGTGTGTCTGCTTTACGGACTGAGACTGGGAGAAGGTTCCACAGCTGAGGTGCTTGAAACTTAAATGCTCTACCTCCTGTTCTAGTTTTTTGGGGGTTTACTGGAACCGTAAGCATTTTTTCATACTGTGGACGCAGTGGTGTTCTGGCTGGTTTACGGGGCTCGATGAGTTCTTTGAGATATACTGGTGCCTGTCCATTGAGAGCCTTGTATGTGAGGAGGAGAACTTTAAACTCTATTCTGTATTTAACCGGGAGCCAGTGCAAAGAGGCCAATGAAGGAGTGATATGATCTCTTCTTCTGGTTCCTGTCAGTATGCGCGCAGCGGCATTTTGGACAAGCTGCAGGCTATTTAGGGACTTACTTGGGCAGCCTGATAGTAAGGCGTTGCAATAGTCCAGCCTAGAAGTAACAAATGCGTGGACAAGTTTTTCTGCATCATTTTGGGACAGAATGTGCCTAACTTTTGCAATATTACGCAGGTGAAAAAAGGCATTTCTTGAAATTTGTTTTATGTGGGACTGAAAGGACATGTCTTGGTCAAACGTGACTCCCAGATTCTTTACAGTGGCCCTGGAGGTCAAGGTAATACCATCTAGGGTAAAATTCTCATCGATTAATTTATCTCTGAGGTGCTTAGGGCCGAGTACAATAACTTCAGTTTTGTCCGAGTTGAGGAGTAGGTAATTACGGGTCATCCAACTCTTGATGTCTATAAGACATGCTTGAAGTTTAGCCAGTTGATCTGTTTCATCTGGCTTCATTGATAGATATAATTGTGTATCATCTGCATAGCAATGGAAATTTATAGAGTGTTTCCTAATTATCTCACCTAAGGGAAGCATATATAGAGTGAATAGTATTGGTCCAAGTACAGAGCCTTGTGGGACTCCGTATTTAACCTTTTCGCGTAGTGAAGGTGTATCGTTAACGTTTACAAATTGAAATCTGTCAGACAGATAGGACTCAAACCAGTTCAATGCAGCACCCTTAATGCCAACCAGATGCTCAAGTCTCTGCAACAAAATATGGTGATCAATAGTATCAAATGCAGCACTGAGGTCCAACAGAACCAGTACAGAGAGAAGGTTATTATCGGATGCAATCAGGAGGTCATTTGTGACCTTCACCAATGCCGTCTCAGTGCTATGGTGTGCTCTGAATCCTGACTGAAAAGCTTCAAATAGCTTGTTGTTATGTAAAAAATCACATAACTGCTTGGCGACTGCTTTCTCAAGGATTTTAGAGAGAAATGGGAGGTTCGATATAGGTCTATAGTTAGCCAAAATGCCTGAGTCGAGAGTAGGCTTCTTGAGGAGGGGTTTGATGACAGCTACCTTAAAGGACTGTGGTACGTAGCCCGTCACCAGAGACATATTGATCATATCGAGTAGGGGTGCACCAACCGGGGTCAGGGCCTCTTTAAGCAATTTAGTTGGGACTGGATCCAAGAGACAGGTCGTTGGTTTGGAAGATGTGATCATTAAAGTGAATTCGGAGAGCTCGACCGGGGAGAAACTGTCCAAATATACACTGTGTCGTACAGTCACTTCTGAGGATATTACGTCGGAGGGCGGTCCGGTAGGGGCTGAGAGTAGTAGGTTATCAATACTATCTCTGATAGTATTGATTTTACCATTGAAAAAATTCATGAAATCATTGCTGTTAAGGGATATAGGAATACGCGGATCAGTAGAGTCATGACTTTTTGTCAATTTGGCTAGAGTGTCAAAAAGGAACCTATGGTTGTTTTTGTTTTCCTCTATTAGAGAGGAATAATAGGTGGCTCTGGCATTGCAGAGAGCCTTCCTATATATTTTAAGGCTGTTCTGCCAGGCTATACAGGATTCTTTCTGTTTGGTTGAACGCCATATCCTTTCAAGCTTACGTGACGTTCGCTTGAGATTTTTAGTTCCAGAGTTATACCATGGGGCTAGCCTCTGTTGCTTTATTACCCTCTTTCTTAAAGGAGCAACAGAGTCAAGCGTTGTCTGAAGGGAGCCTGTGACATTATCAACAAAGTGGTCGACCTGAGAGGGGCTATAGGTATAAAGATCTTCAATTGTATTGGAATATACTGAGTTGATGGCTGATGGTATTGCTTCCTTAAATTTGCCCACAGCACTATCAGATATATTTCTACCAAATACATTTTTGTCCAATGGTGAGTAATCAATTAATGTAAAATCAAAAGTTATTAAATAGTGGTCGGAGAGGTTCTCATTATATGGGAAGACTATGAGATGTTCAATTTCAATACCATAGACCAAAACAAGGTCGAGGGTATGGTTGAACTTGTGAGTAGGTTTATCTACACACTGAGAGAAACCAATTGACTCAATTAATGTAATAAACGCTTTACTGAGGCTATCGGTTGCAACATCCACGTGGATATTCATATCGGCAGCCAGAATGATTCTGTCAGAGTCTAGGACTAGGCGTGATAGAAACTCTGAGAATTCAGATAGAAATTCAGTGTAGGCCCCAGGAGGGCGGTACACTGTAACAAACAATAGAGGCTGTAATGATTTCCAGCTTGGGTGCGAAAGAGTGAGAACCAGACTTTCAAACGTTTTGTAAGTCAGCCTGGGTCTGGGGCTGATTATTAAGCTTGAGTTGAATATGGCTGCAACGCCACCTCCAATCTGGCCGGTGTCTCGGGGAATATGAGCATTTATGTGACTTGGTGGGGTGGCTGTATTTAGGGGGACGTATTCTTGCTCACCCAGCCATGTTTCAGTAAGACAAAGTAGATCAAGATGGTTGTCTGATACGATTTCATTTACCAATACACCTTTATAGCGTAGGGATCTAATGTTCAGGAGTCCACATTTAATTATTTTATTTTGTGGCACTACTGCATTAATTTTGATCTGTGCCAAGTTTTTATGCACAACTCCTCGAGCCCTTGGTTTCACATGCCTAGGGGGTCGAGTAGTTTCAATTGTTCTGATTTGTAGGGTAGGTGGCTGCTCTGGTGGAAGCACAGAGAAGCGTGTAAGACTGCAACTCTGCTTCCTGGTCCCAACTCTGGGTGGTCATAGTTTATTGTCGATAAACTTGTCTATATTTCTAGAGATGAGCGCTGCACCATCCCAGGTTGGATGTATGCAGTCTCTCCCCATCAGACCAGTTTTCCCCTCGAAAGTTTGCCAATGGTTTATAAAGCCCACGTTATTATCTGGACACCACCTTGATAACCAGCGGTTGAATGAAGACATACGGCTGTACATCTCATCGCCAATCATATTTGGCAGGGGACCAGAGAAAACTACGGAGTCCGACATTGTCTTTGCGTATGTGCACACAGACTCAATATTTATCTTTGTGATCTCTGATCTCTTAAGTCGTGTGTCATTGCCACCGCAGTGGATTACTATTGTATCATAACGTTTGTGTTTACTTGTAGCCAGCATTTTTAAATCTGATTCGATGTCGCCCGCTCTGGCCCCAGGGATGCATTTGACTATGGTCCCTGGTGTCACTAACTTCACGTTTCTCATTATAGAACTACCAATAACCAGAGTTGTTTTCTCAGTGACATATGGAGGGGGCGTGTCACCGAGTGGGGCTAACGTCTCACTGCTAAACTCAACGGGTGTAGCAGCGAGTGGGGAAAATCTGTTTGAAACGTGAAGTGGTTGGTGTCCCGTGTGCTTTTGTTTACTAGGCCTACTACGCCTACGACCAGGAGCAGTCACCCAGCCGTCTTGGGTCGTGGGGTGCGTGTGGGGACTATGATCAGTCACGATCGGTGACCGTGACTGGTAATGTCCCCCTGTTCCCTGTTGCACGGGAGCAGAGGCTAGGCTAATGTGAGCACCGCTAGCTATAGTTTCCTCTAGCCGCCAGAGCCTCCTCTCCAGCGCTGCAAGCACACAGCACTTGTTACATACATCCGCACATTCAATAAAGGCGTCGGAGCTGTAACTATGCATGTGACATTCAGCACAGGAGCGAGGATGAGAGCGAGAAGGGAACCGGGGGGAGGAGTGAGAAGCCATCGCCCAGCAGGCCAGGGTAGCCGCTAAGCTAAAGCTAGGCTAATTGTAAAGCCAACAACCAACGGCAAAGTTAGTCCCTTAGCTAGACAATCAGCCCAAGCAGCGATAAAGTCGCCACACAGTAGAGAGATAGGGTAGTAGTTAGCAGTGGCAGTGTGTGCTCAAATCACAACAATACAATAATATCAACGTTAACGTCTTACGCAGCTAAACGATACACGTCTCGCTAGCTCAGACAATACAGGAAGTGACGCAATACGCTTACCGTCAGGGCTACGTCAGGGTTGCCAGGTCTCCAACCAACAGCTTCCTGAGTTAACTTTATAAGTTAACTCAGGCTACTAGGTGT
Organism: Gymnoscopelus microlampas; assembly: GCF_963454915.1. NCBI lineage: Eukaryota > Metazoa > Chordata > Actinopteri > Myctophiformes > Myctophidae > Gymnoscopelus > Gymnoscopelus microlampas. The sequence continues at coordinate 35,544,264 of NC_139950.1, read as the reverse complement.
AACAGAATTAAACATTCACATCATCAATATGCATGTCTGTACTCCCCACATTGTGTTTAGTCACAGTATGTGAAGGGACATGTACTGCCATAGTTGGGTCTTGAACCTGTGACCTTCTGCTCATGTGGCAGCCACTCTATCCATACACCTATGGCTGTCTCTGTAGTATGAGTGGTTCTCAAACAACTTCATGTGAAGGACCCCCAAATTGATATGTATATGGCCGTGGGCGCCCATGTGCAAAGATGTAGTGCCAGGACCCCCCATAAGAAAGATTTATATTTATAACTTGGAGGGAAAAAAGGGTGTTCCAAATTTGGCAAGATGTTGGGTACACCTTGATATATTGTCAGAACCTGGACTTGAACTTGCAACCTCCCATATCATAGGCATGCGCCATTACTCAGTGAGCCACTGAGCTTTTGTATTTTCACAGTGAGCTATTGTGGAATAGAATAGATTTATCACAAAAAAAGACAGAGGATTTTTTCCATAAACATTGAAACATCTAAGCTAAACTAAATCATTTTAACTGCATATTTTGATATGTATTTTGTTGCAGTAATTAAGGAAGTGAAGGGACAGTGGAAGTTACAGTGGTTCTTCTTTAATCTGAAGCATGTTTTAAACACCACACTTAAAAGCACTAAAGAAACATGTGGAAATGTGTGGAGGTGCCATAGGCAAGCGGGTTCTGACGTGGATACCTAGGCGACCTTGTAAACAAGGCCAAAGCAGGTTCAAGTCCCGCCTAGGCACTGAAGCACATACTCATCGATGTACTCTGTTACCCCCGGTGTACGGGGATGCAGTACAGTGGGGCCGGGGAGCGTTTAGCTCCCTGGTGTTTCCACACAGTAAAACCAGGTGGTTATGGCAAAATATATCACACCTATCTGAACTTTTTTAATAATATTGTGTCATTATTTCATGTGGGTTGTTAGATGGGTCTTGTTGTTGTTAGAGCTAATAAGGCTAGCTGTCTGTATCATGTGAACAAACACAACATTATAACATTAATGTGTGTTTATTTTCATGGCCAAAATACAAAAGAGAAAGTCAAAACCACGAAGAGACCTGTTTGGCATGGCGGAGAGATGGAGTAGTGGTTTCAAGGTTGGACTCTCAGCACAGAGGTTCCATGTTCAAATCCCATTCCTTCCTTATTTCAGTGTTGTAGTACTTTGAAATTTTCAAGGCCAAAATACAAAAGAGCAAGTCAAAAGCACGAAGAGACCTGCTTGGCATGGCGGAGAGATGGAGTAGTGGTCTAAAGGTTGGACTCTCAGCACAGAGGTTCCATGTTCAAATCCCACTCGTCACATACTTCAGTGTTGTTGTACTTTGAAATTTTCAAGGCCAAAATACAAAAGAGAAAGTCAAAACCACGAAGAGACCTGTTTGGCATGGCGGAGAGATGGAGTAGTGGTCTAAAGGTTGGACTCTCAGCACAGAGGTTCCATGTTCAAATCCCACTCGTCACATACTTCAGTGTTGTTGTACTTTGAAATTTTCAAGGCCAAAATACAAAAGAGAAAGTCAAAACCACGAAGAGACCTGTTTGGCATGGCGGAGAGATGGAGTAGTGGTCTAAAGGTTGGACTCTCAGCACAGAGGTTCTATGTTCAAATCCCAGTCGTCACATACTTCAGTCTTGTTGTACTTTGAAATTTTCAAGGCCAAAATACAAAAGAGCGAGACAAAACCACGAAGAGACCTGTTCGGTATGGCGGAGAGATGGAGTAGTGGTCTAAAGGTTGGACTCTCAGCACAGGGGTTCCATGTTCAAATCCTAGTCGTCACATACTTCAGTGTTGTTGTACTTTGTAATTTTCAAGGCCAAAATACAAAAGAGCGAGTCAAAACCACGAAGAGACCTGTTCGGTATGGCGGAGAGATGGAGTAGTGGTCTAAAGGTTGGACTCTCAGCACAGAGGTTCCATTTTCAAATCCCACAAGTTAAAACCACCAGGAAACCTGTAACTCTCAGCCAACAGCATAGCTCAACTGGAAGAGCGTCTGTCCAATAACATGACTTGGCTTGACTTGAGTGGGTTCGATTCCCACTCGAGTCAAGTGTCCCCGGTAACTTGGGGCAACGGATAAACAGAGTAGGGGGAGGAGTAGAAGACCAGGAGAGGGTTATGGTTTTGGTTTCCCCCAAGTTACCGGGGACACTTGACTCGAGTGGGAATCGAACGCACTCAAGTCAAGCCAAGTCATGTTATTGGACAGACGCTCTACCAGTTGAGCTATGCTGTTGGCTGAGAGTTACAGGTTTCCTGGTGGTTTTAACTTGTTTTTCTAGAAGTTAGTCTGCAAAGGGAAGCATCACTAAGGATATCAGTCAATTTATCCATTGCCCCAAGTTACCGGGGACACTTGACTCGAGTGGGAATCGAACCCACTCAAGTCAAGCCAAGTCATGTTATTGGACAGACGCTCTTCCAGTTGAGCTATGCTGTTGGCTGAGAGTTACAGGTTTCCTGGTGGTTTTAACTTGTGGGATTTGAAAATGGAACCTCTGTGCTGAGAGTCCAACCTTTAGACCACTACTCCATCTCTCCGCCATACCGAACAGGTCTCTTCGTGGTTTTGACTCGCTCTTTTGTATTTTGGCCTTGAAAATTACAAAGTACAACAACACTGAAGTATGTGACGACTAGGATTTGAACATGGAACCTCTGTGCTGAGAGTCCAACCTTTAGACCACTACTCCATCTCTCCACCATACCGAACAGGTCTCTTCGTGGTTTTGTCTCGCTCTTTTGTATTTTGGCCTTGAAAATTTCAAAGTACAACAACACTGAAGTATGTGACGACTGGGATTTGAACATAGAACCTCTGTGCTGAGAGTCCAACCTTTAGACCACTACTCCATCTCTCCGCCATGCCAAACAGGTCTCTTCGTGGTTTTGACTTTCTCTTTTGTATTTTGGCCTTGAAAATTTCAAAGTACAACAACACTGAAGTATGTGACGACTGGGATTTGAACATAGAACCTCTGTGCTGAGAGTCCAACCTTTAGACCACTACTCCATCTCTCCGCCATGCCAAACAGGTCTCTTCGTGGTTTTGACTTTCTCTTTTGTATTTTGGCCTTGAAAATTTCAAAGTACAACAACACTGAAGTATGTGACGAGTGGGATTTGAACATGGAACCTCTGTGCTGAGAGTCCAACCTTTAGACCACTACTCCATCTCTCCGCCATGCCAAGCAGGTCTCTTCGTGCTTTTGACTTGCTCTTTTGTATTTTGGCCTTGAAAATTTCAAAGTACTACAACACTGAAATAAGGAAGGAATGGGATTTGAACATGGAACCTCTGTGCTGAGAGTCCAACCTTGAAACCACTACTCCATCTCTCCTCCATGCCAAACAGGTCTCTTCGTGGTTTTGACTTTCTCTTTTGTATTTTGGCCATGAAAATAAACACACATTAATGTTATAATGTTGTGTTTGTTCACATGATACAGACAGCTAGCCTTATTAGCTCTAACAACAACAAGACCCATCTAACAACCCACATGAAATAATGACACAATATTATTAAAAAAGTTCAGATAGGTGTGATATATTTTGCCATAACCACCTGGTTTTACTGTGTGGAAACACCAGGGAGCTAAACGCTCCCCGGCCCCACTGTACTGCATCCCCGTACACCGGGGGTAACAGAGTACATCGATGAGTATGTGCTTCAGTGCCTAGGCGGGACTTGAACCTGCTTTGGCCTTGTTTACAAGGTCGCCTAGGTATCCACGTCAGAACCCGCTTGCCTATGGCACCTCCACACATTTCCACATGTTTCTTTAGTGCTTTTAAGTGTGGTGTTTAAAACATGCTTCAGATTAAAGAAGAACCACTGTAACTTCCACTGTCCCTTCACTTCCTTAATTACTGCAACAAAATACATATCAAAATATGCAGTTAAAATGATTTAGTTTAGCTTAGATGTTTCAATGTTTATGGAAAAAATCCTCTGTCTTTTTTTGTGATAAATCTATTCTATTCCACAATAGCTCACTGTGAAAATACAAAAGCTCAGTGGCTCACTGAGTAATGGCGCATGCCTATGATATGGGAGGTTGCAAGTTCAAGTCCAGGTTCTGACAATATATCAAGGTGTACCCAACATCTTGCCAAATTTGGAACACCCTTTTTTCCCTCCAAGTTATAAATATAAATCTTTCTTATGGGGGGTCCTGGCACTACATCTTTGCACATGGGCGCCCACGGCCATATACATATCAATTTGGGGGTCCTTCACATGAAGTTGTTTGAGAACCACTCATACTACAGAGACAGCCATAGGTGTATGGATAGAGTGGCTGCCACATGAGCAGAAGGTCACAGGTTCAAGACCCAACTATGGCAGTACATGTCCCTTCACATACTGTGACTAAACACAATGTGGGGAGTACAGACATGCATATTGATGATGTGAATGTTTAATTCTGTTACACCTAGTAGCCTGAGTTAACTTATAAAGTAAGTTAGAATCAGGCATAAATCCATTTAAATAAACTGAACCCTGTGTTTCATTTAGAACGTGAATGAGTCCCGATTCACAAAAGCCAACAGGGACACAAGTACAGGGGGTGGCACTCCCCTCTAACCTATTGTGCTAAACATAAAATTGCTGCATGTGGAAAGGACCCCATCATTCCATGTTAAACAGACAGAACAGTCTGAACACAGAATAGACTATAGGTCTGAACAAGTGTCTCAGGACATGGTGATGGGAGAGGATTGGTGAACTGAAGATTAGAAAAAATTGAAATGCATGCAGTAATGTATTCATTTTAACCTGTACCTCCCCCCTCCTATGACACATTTTAACACTGCTGCCCCCCCCCCCCCCCCCCCTAACAATGTAACCAATCAAGTGCTAATAAACTAGGGAAATTTAAATGCAACGCAAACCATGAGCAGGGCACCACAGGGAATCGAACCCTGTCCTAGTAAAACCAGGAGAGCCAGACCAGTGCCTTTTTTTGGTTTTTTTGCGTTTGTTTTTTTTATGACGCGAATGGCGCATTTTATGACGCGAATGGCGCATTTTATGACGCGAATGGCGCAACGCAAGTGACCTCCCTAACCCTAACCAGCAGCACCCTAACCAGCAGCAGCAAAGAATTAAAAAAGTTCCTACCTTCCAGCCATCTTCACTGCACACGCTGCAGCAACAGCATCATAGTTCCTACCTTTCTGCCATCGTCACTGCACACGCTGCAGCAACATCATCATAGTTCCTACCTTTCTGCCATCTTCACTGCACACGCTGCAGCAACAGCCATAGATATAGAAACCTAGATAGTCACAGCGGATCATCCGTTTCCATCTGCGTCTTCCTCTGTCACTCCAGCCACCTGCATGTCCTCAAGATGTCTTCTTCTGGTCAACTTCAGATTCTGGAAAGAAAGACAAAGCAGTTCAGTTGTGTAGGCCATTGTTCTCTTTTTTTGCGTTGGCGCATTTCTTTTGCGAATGGTGCATTTTATGACGCGAATGGCGCAACACAAGTGACCTCCCTAACCCGAACCAGCAGCAGCAAAGAATTAAAAAAGTTCCTACCTTCCAGCCATCTTCACTGCACACGCTGCAGCAACAGCAGTATAATAGTTCCTACCTTTCTGCCATCGTCACTGCACACGCTGCAGCAACAGCATCATAGTTCCTACCTTTCTGCCATCTTCACTGCACATGCTGCAGCAACAGCCATAGATATAGAAACCTAGATCGTCACAGCGGATCATCCGTTTCCATCTGCGTCTTCCTCTGTCACTCCAGCCACCTGCATGTCCTCAAGATGTCTTCTTCTGGTCAACCTTAGATTCTGGAAAGAAAGACAAAGCAGTTCAGTTGTGTAGGCCATTGTTTCTCAAAGTAGGGTCCAGGGACACCCAAGGGGTTCCAGGGGGTCCCCAGCAAAATGGCTTAATACAGCATCACAATCATTTTAACCACTTTAACCTTTTATACTTTGGCTATTCAAAAATAGCAGATCTACAAGCTCATAGCTTAACTCAAAGCTTTGCTTCTGGGGGTCCCTGGAACCAAATATATGAGGGGGCCAAATACATATTATTTTGAGAGTCCTTCACATGAAAACGTTTGAGAACCACAGGTGTAGGCCTAAAGTTTGAGAACCACAGGTGTAGGGCTACAGGGTCACATTTTGGAAGCCTTCACTACCATGCTTATGGTCTTTCAGACATCAGAAATTCACAACTAAAGACAGCTAGTGGTTCTCAAACATTTACATGTCAAGGACCCACAAATTCAATTATATTTGGCCACAGACCCCATCTGAAAACACACACACACACACACACACACACACACACACACACACACACACACACACACACACACACACACACACACACACACACACACACACACACACACACACACAAATGTGTGTTTGGAATACAACACAAATCTTTTAGCCTTATGGGTTCCCTGTCAGATGAGAGTCCTTGATATGGAAACGTTTTGAAAACAACTGATTGGGTTGGTTTTAGTAGTTGTAGGCTATGGTTTAGTTTAGGCTACAAACCCAATTCTTAAACAATAATGTTAAATATTCAGGCAAAAAATGTCATATCATTCTGTGACAGGGTCAAAGCAGGGGGGTGAAACCAAATTGTAACATTTTTTTATTGATGATGAAAAACCTGTATTACGCACTTAAAAACATCATTCTCTTAACTATATTTCTGCACTGCATGTTTTATGGTTGACAATGTATTTCCCCCCGGTCCCCGAGCCACTTGACATTGGACTCCCCTATAGGCTGTGTGACATTGGCCTTGTGACAGCGGACGGCCAATGTCCCCAGGTCACGCTGGTGGCAGAGCGAATGAGGGCGGAGTAGGGTGTGGCCCACCTTATTCAAAAGTGAGCGCGAGCCACTTGGACAGCAGAGAGACAGGCATACAGGGCAGTGTGGAAGTGACAGCCAGAAGGGACGGTTGTGCACAGGAGGAGCAGACATACCACGGAGCAGAGGTGGGGAATACAGTGATCGCGGCACGTACCAAGCCACCAGCAGCGGACGGTGAGCAGACGGCGCAGTAGCAGCAGAGACGGGGAGGACAGACAGACGAACCAAGGAACGGAGGAGAGGTCCAGTGGCGATAACGTTGCGCGCTTCACACCCTCAAAGCCAGACGTACAGTCTGGCGGGCGAGTAAGTGTCCTTCTATGCAACGTTACCTTTATAAACCCACGGTCCTAAACCTCATATGTGAAATATACCTGAACAGATGAACTGGTTCTAGTTTCTATGATTGCAGGCAATACGCACGAAGACAAGAAGAGACAGTGATTCCTGGCCTAAACCCCCGCTCCAGTTAAACCCCATATAAGGACATTCCCACCTTTTGCATTGAACCGTGATGAGTATATGACATATAGCAATTGAATTGGCACTTGGCACTTTACTGCTTCAGTAATAGTTGGCACTTTAACGCTAAATTCATTATTTATTTGCTATAGTTTGCACAAGCCCTGTCTGTTTTTAGTGTTTGGTGATTGTCTGTATTCCTGTATTTTAGTTAGTTAGTGGGCGCATTAGGAGGTTGAGGTTTTAGAATTAGTGTTATATTTTGTTTATGCTTTTCAATATTTTATGGCTTATAGACGCCACTGTATTAGCTTAATAAAATAGATTACCTTTTTATACAAACCTGTTTCCGTCCAGCTTTCTCCAAGGGATATGTGTTGAAGTGTTGTTCTCATTTAAAAGTATTGTACTTACCTGGGTAAACTCGAACCTGTGAATAGCCTAAGAAAGAGTGTTACAGAGGACCCTACCTCTTAAATAAAAAGGTGGCGTAGTCTTGCAGTACCTAACAAACAGTATTATTCTCACAGTAATTACGCACCCCGCACTTTACCGTGCAACTGATATTTTATTGTTGTGAGTTTAATGTGTATTGTTATTTATTTATTATTGAGACAAAGTAAAGAGTGTCAGCATTCTAAAAAGAAGTGGCAAGTTACATGTGACAACCTGGCCACCGTCACATATTTGGCGTAGCGCGGCAGGACTGGGTAGAGAACAACACAAAATCCCTAAGAGAAACTGTATTGAAATTTTGCTGTTTTGCTGCTTTTTGTTTTGTTTTGTTTGGTTGAATCAAGAAAGTAATGATGATGATGCCAGTGTATCCAGGGGCACCGTGGCTACCTAAGTTTTCGGGCATAGAAGGTGAGGAGAAATACAGGGAATGGAGAGAACAGATTAAAGGATTATTGGGCACTCAGGATTTAACAGAGGAGAAAAAAGTTGCTTTTGTAGTACAGACCCTTACTGAGGAAGCTAAGCGACAAATTAGTGTAATTGACAAGGAAGATCGCAATACAGTGGCCAAAGTCTTTAAATGTTTAGACACGTTGTATAAAACATCTGTTTCTGCTTCCCAAGCTCGTGCCTTGTTCTATGGCTGTGCGCAACGCGCAGGCGAAAGTGTGCAGGCTTATATTTTGAGGCTTAGAGAGTTGTTCTGCGGGCTGCGGCGGCTCGACCCAGACACCGCTCCCTCCGATGCCATTCTGCGAGAGCAGTTACTTGTAGGACTGTCTGAAGGCCCTCTGGGTCAAGCCTTAAGAATATATGCCCGTCGAAACCCCACAGAAGACTTCGCCGCCCTAAAAAATGAGGCCTTCCTACTAGACACTGAACATAGAAGAGAAGGGACTGCTGAAATCTTGTGCCATGCTGTTAAACCGGTCTCTATCCCAACACCCTCACAGGAATCTGAATGGAGAGAGAAACTGAAACAGGAGATTATGGAAGACGTCAAATCGCAAATGCAGGGGTTTACGCAGGAGCTCATGAAAGAGATCAGACCGCTCCTTCGACCCAACACCACCGATACACGACCTCGCGGTTCGCCTCCATCTGAACGACGCCGGGAGCCGTACCAACGCAACGAGTGGGATGAGGGAGGTAGGCCGATCTGTAGGAGCTGTAGGCAGTCTGGGCACATTGCTCGCTTTTGTAAATCTGACCCCAATCATTTAAACTAGTACGCCCTGTCGCCGAGGTCCGGGAGACAGGGGTGCAGCGCGCACTCGCCAGATCAAGGGCTAATGAAGTGTTTATTGGGGACTGTCCGACTATTGGGATCACTATGGGAGGAGTCCACTTAAGGGGGTTACTGGATACTGGGTCACAAGTCACATTAATGCAGCAAAGCTTATTTGAGGAAAAATTCTCACACCTAACGTTGGGAAATGGGCCCCTTGTTTTTAAATTACGCGCCGCTAATGGTCTTGACTTACCGTACACTGGCTATGCCATATTGGACCTAGAGCTGGAGGGAATGAAGATCCCAGGGAGAGGAGTTGTAATCGTGAAAGATGAACATTGTACTCAACCGCTGATTATTGGGATGAATGTCGTGAACGCTGTATGGCATGCCCTCTTTAAATGGCCTGGGAGGCCTGTGTTTCCATGTCAGCAGGGAAGGACGCTGTGGAAGGACGCATTCGCCACCTGTAGGAGGGTGGAGGCAGTGACGAACGAAGATGGGTCCATCGGTTATGTGTGGCCGGTCGGCCGGCGGAAGATTCGAATCCCCGCGCAGAGTGAAGTGATGATCTGGGGCCGCGCTTGGAGAGGACCAAATGGAGCGGACTACGAGGCCTTGATGGAAGCCTTGCCGGATGGAAAAGATTTGGGAGTGGCCCGTGCCCTCGTCACGGTGCGCCACGGACGTGTTCCCATACGAGTGTGCAACCCACACGCATATAGTCTGGTCCTGGACCGCCACCAGAAGCTGGGGAGGCTGTACCCGGTGGAAGAAGCGGATGTCCGAGGCGGCAGGGACCTGAGCCTGTCCCTGGGGACCGACGGAGAGGTGGAAGTGGCCGTAATCAGTGTGGAAGATGATGGACCACTGAAGACCCTGCCCGAAGAGATGGAAGTGTTGACGGAGCGTGATGACCTGCCGGAGGCGCAGAAGAGAGAGTTACACGAGATGTTGTGTCGGTGGAAGAAGGTGTTCGCCATCCATGACGAGGATTTCGGACGGACGGACGTCGTGCAACACCAGATACCGACCGGAGACGCGGCACCCATACGAGAGCGACACCGGCCGTTGCCGCCCTCCATGTACCGGGAGATGAAGACCCTCCTGAATGAGATGCTGGAGAAGGGAGTCATCAAGGAGAGTTGCAGTCCGTGGGCGGCACCTATCGTACTGGTCAAGAAGAAAGATGGCAGCTGGAGGTTCTGCGTCGACTACAGGAAACTTAACGCCGTGACGCACAAGGACGCCTTCCCCCTACCCAGGATAGAAGAGACGCTCACCAGCCTGACGAAGGCGCAATGGTTCTCCACGTTAGACCTGGCCAGCGGGTATTGGCAAGTAGGAATGGATCCCCGGGACCGGGAGAAGACCGCCTTTACGACCCCGCTGGGCCTGTTCGAGTTTCAACGCATGCCGTTCGGGCTTTGTAATGCGCCCGCGACGTTCCAGAGGCTGATGCAGCAGTGTCTGAGTGGTCAGGTGACAGAGTCCTTGCTGGTATATCTTGATGACATTATAGTATATTCACCTGACTTCTCCTCTCATCTACAGCACCTCGAGCTCGTCTTCCAACGCCTGTGGAGACATGGACTGAAGCTGCGGTTAGACAAATGCAAACTTCTGCGGAGGGAAGTGCAATTTCTGGGCCATGTCGTGGACAAAGAGGGAGTGCGGCCCGATCCGGAGAAAGTGGTGGCAGTGCGGGACTGGACACCACCCTCAACGGTCCGCGAGGTCCGCGCGTTTCTAGGTCTAGCGGGTTACTATAGGCGTTTCGTGTCCTCTTTTGCTGCTATAGCACGACCCTTAAACAACTTATTGATAGGAATCCCAAATGACGTAAAATCCCACCAGTGTAAAGTCGAGTGGACTTCGGAGTGCCAGCGGGCGTTTGATGCGTTAAAGAGTGCCCTCACACAAGCCCCGGTGTTAGCGTATGCGGATTATACACAGCCTTTTGTGGTTTACACTGATGCGAGTGGCCGTGGGTTGGGAGCGGTTCTAGCCCAGGTCCAAGACGGTCACGAACGTGTAATAGCTTATGCAAGCCGCAGTCTCCACCCGACCGAGCAGAATGACGCAAATTATAGCTCGTTCAAATTGGAGCTTTTGGCCCTTAAATGGGCCGTGACCGAGAAGTTTAAAGATTATCTCACTGGCGCTCGATTCACAATATTCACGGACAATAACCCTGTTGCGCATCTCCAAACGGCTAGATTGGGAGCTGTGGAACAACGGTGGGCTGCTCAACTTGCGTCGTTTACTTTCGACATCAAGTATCGACCGGGCAAAAACAACGCCAACGCTGATGCCCTATCGCGGTTCCCAGTGCAGCCTGTAGATGTGGCGGCTGTACAATCGACGCCAGCAGCCCGGGAGGATGAGTGGAGAGAGACGCAGGATCGGGATCCAGATGTGCAGGTGGTGAAGAGGTGCGTGGAACGGGGGAGAGCCCCTAATATGGTGGAGAGGAAGAATTGGACTCGGGGAGCGCGGCAACTGTTACGCCAGTGGAACAAACTGATTATACGAAATCATGTGTTATATAGGAAGGTGACCGATCCTTATACCAAAGAACAATACTCACAGATCATTTGTCCAGGTTCACGCAGAGAGGAGGTATGGAGAGGAATCCACACGGCCGCGGCGCATGCTGGGTTGGAGAGGACCTTGGCCCAGCTGCGACGTCGGTTCTATTGGCCAGGCATGGAGGGAGCGGTGCGTCAGTTACAACAGGGTTGTGTCGCCTGCAGCCTGCAGAGGAACAGGTCAGAGCCTCGGGCCCCCTTACAACCCTTTGAAGTCTCATATCCACTAGAAGTAATAGCCATTGATTTCCTCACATTAGGTAGGCCTGCTGATGCGTGGCAAAACATTCTGGTAGCTACTGACTTATTCACCCGTTATAGTTGGGCTATTGCCACCCGAGACCAGACTGCGCACACCACTGTCCGTGCGTTATGGACGCATATTATCCAGCCGTTCGGCTGTCCGGCCCGGTTCCACTCAGATCGAGGCCCCAACTTCGAGTCCGAGTTAATGCACCATTTATGTCAGACTTATGGTATTGCAAAAAGTCGCACCACTCCGTACCACCCGGCTGGGAACGGTGGAGTGGAACGATTTAATCAGACATTACTGAACATGTTGCGATCACTAGACACTGATAAACAAGGAAGATGGAATGAGCACTTACCCGAGTTAGTTCATGCTTATAACAACACGATCCATAGTGCTACGGGTTATGCCCCCGCCTACTTAATGTTTGGCCGACATTTGAGGCGCCCTATAGATGTCCAGTTAGGAGTGCAGTCAGCGCAAGAGCGCATGGGAGTGGGTGGCTGGGTACAGGACCACCAACAGAGAATGGCGACAGCTTATAGGACCGCAGGGGAGAGGATGGGAGAAACGGCCAAGAGGAGAAAGCAGGTTTATGACCGTAGGGCCGGTATTACACCCCTATTACCAGGAGAGAGAGTGTGGATTCGAAATAGGAAGAGAGATGGCCAGGGGAAATTGAGTACGTGGTGGGACCCCGAGCCTTACGCAGTGATGGAACAGGTGGGAGCTACGGGGTTGGTGTACCGAGTCAGACCCGAGAAGGGGGGGCGAGAAAAGACCATACATAGAAATGCGTTGAAAGTGTGTGTAGCCCCCAGGTCGCCCCACGAGGACCCCCCAGCTGTAGTGCAGCCCGAGCAGGTAGAAGCAACAACGCCGCAGTATTATGGGTTTCTCTCCGTCCCGAGAGCACCAGATGAGCCACGGCGCTCGGGAAGAGCAAATATAGGCCAGCCACCCCAGAGGTATGGACATGATTAGGGACAGTTGCAGGGACTGGCAACGGAAAAGTGGGGGGGGATGTGACAGGGTCAAAGCAGGGGGGTGAAACCAAATTGTAACATTTTTTTTATTGATGATGAAAAACCTGTATTACGCACTTAAAAACATCATTCTCTTAACTATATTTCTGCACTGCATGTTTTATGGTTGACAATGTATTTCCCCCCGGTCCCCGAGCCACTTGACATTGGACTCCCCTATAGGCTGTGTGACATTGGCCTTGTGACAGCGGACGGCCAATGTCCCCAGGTCACGCTGGTGGCAGAGCGAATGAGGGCGGAGTAGGGTGTGGCCCACCTTATTCAAAAGTGAGCGCGAGCCACTTGGACAGCAGAGAGACAGGCATACAGGGCAGTGTGGAAGTGACAGCCAGAAGGGACGGTTGTGCACAGGAGGAGCAGACATACCACGGAGCAGAGGTGGGGAATACAGTGATCGCGGCACGTACCAAGCCACCAGCAGCGGACGGTGAGCAGACGGCGCAGTAGCAGCAGAGACGGGGAGGACAGACAGACGAACCAAGGAACGGAGGAGAGGTCCAGTGGCGATAACGTTGCGCGCTTCACACCCTCAAAGCCAGACGTACAGTCTGGCGGGCGAGTAAGTGTCCTTCTATGCAACGTTACCTTTATAAACCCACGGTCCTAAACCTCATATGTGAAATATACCTGAACAGATGAACTGGTTCTAGTTTCTATGATTGCAGGCAATACGCACGAAGACAAGAAGAGACAGTGATTCCTGGCCTAAACCCCCGCTCCAGTTAAACCCCATATAAGGACATTCCCACCTTTTGCATTGAACCGTGATGAGTATATGACATATAGCAATTGAATTGGCACTTGGCACTTTACTGCTTCAGTAATAGTTGGCACTTTAACGCTAAATTCATTATTTATTTGCTATAGTTTGCACAAGCCCTGTCTGTTTTTAGTGTTTGGTGATTGTCTGTATTCCTGTATTTTAGTTAGTTAGTGGGCGCATTAGGAGGTTGAGGTTTTAGAATTAGTGTTATATTTTGTTTATGCTTTTCAATATTTTATGGCTTATAGACGCCACTGTATTAGCTTAATAAAATAGATTACCTTTTTATACAAACCTGTTTCCGTCCAGCTTTCTCCAAGGGATATGTGTTGAAGTGTTGTTCTCATTTAAAAGTATTGTACTTACCTGGGTAAACTCGAACCTGTGAATAGCCTAAGAAAGAGTGTTACAGAGGACCCTACCTCTTAAATAAAAAGGTGGCGTAGTCTTGCAGTACCTAACAAACAGTATTATTCTCACAGTAATTACGCACCCCGCACTTTACCGTGCAACTGATATTTTATTGTTGTGAGTTTAATGTGTATTGTTATTTATTTATTATTGAGACAAAGTAAAGAGTGTCAGCATTCTAAAAAGAAGTGGCAAGTTACATGTGACAACCTGGCCACCGTCACAATTCAAACTGTTTTTATTTACCTGCAGCAGAGGGGACAGGCTCCATTCTGAAGTGATCCACCCTGGCATCTCTCACCTGCCTTCTATTTATATCTAATAAGCACTGCTCACATCCAGTCTGGAGTGAATGGATCCCAGTTTGATTTCAATCAACACTAATTGTTGATTGAAGATCTGATGATGGTGTGTGTGTGTGTGTGTGTGTGTGTGTGTGTGTGTGTGTGTGTGTGTGTGTGTGTGTGTGTGTGTGTGTGCGTGCGTGTGTGCGTGCGTGCGTGCGTGCGTGCGTGCGTGCGTCTGCGACTGTGCGTGTATGTTCTTCTTGTGATTAGTGAGTGGAAGGTGTGTGTTTGTGTGTGTGTGTGTGTGTGTGTGTGTGTGTGTGTGTGTGTGTGTGTGTGTGTGTGTGTGTGTGTGTGTGTGTGTGTGTGTGTGTGTGTGTGTTAGTGGAAGGTAACTGGGGTCTTCAACCTACGTTTTTCAAGGACCACAAGGACCCCTGTGTTAGTGAGCGCCACCTGCTGCTGGCAGCATTCCAATATTTAACCATGGGTAGGTATTCAATAAATCACAAGTGTGAAGAAACAAGCTTAGTTAGAGAAGAACAGTGGGCAGCAGACAGCAGCACCCCAGAAACACACACGTTTTGTCGCATTCTTAAGCCAATAATTTGATGACCAGCGGAAATATGCTAATGTCTCTGGTAGGAGACTCAAAGGAGACTCTTTTGTCTCCTACCGGAGCTGCCGTCAGTCTTCAAATTATTGGTTTAGGAATGCGACAAAACAAAAAAATCTCCATGAATTAAAGTCTCCATGGGGTGGGTAATTAATAGGAAAAAAAAACATCCGACCTAACTGTACTATTAACAGTACATCGATGAGTATTGACTTCAGTGCCTAGGCTGGACTTGAACCTGTGGCCCTGTTAAAAGAGACCACAGCGGCATCTACCGACTATCCGCTGCCCTACAGCACCTCCACACATTCACACATGTTTCTTTTAATGTTTTTAACTATAGTTCCTGGATGTTAGTCTTCAAAACATGCTTCAGAGTAAAGGAGCAGGAAGATTTGAATGTGGGGCCCCCTGGCATAAAATCTGTTCAGATGAGGGTTCTGCAAAATACATATCAAATTTTGGGGTCCTTGATATGAAGGAGTGTGTAAACCACTGGGTTGGTCAAAGGAGTAGCCATAGCTGAATGGGTAGAGAGCCTGCCTAAGAAATAGAAAGTCCTGGGTTCAAATCCTGAGCCAGGCACTATGATTGTGTCCATGAGAAAGACATTGAGCTCCTCTGTGTGTAGCAACTGAATTTGTAGCTGGGTAAAACTGAATTTGCCCTGTGGGATCACATTTGAATTATTATTAGGGGGGTGTGATGTTGCAATGGTCCATTTTATTCCCCCTAACTGCACAGTGCAGGAGCTTTGAGAGTCTGTTTGCCTCCCTCATCATGTTTTCTATCAATATGTTGGATTCATGTTAAAGGGATAGTTCACCCCCCAAAAAAGGGCTTTTTATAACGATTAGTCACCCCATGGAGACTTGAATTCATGGATATGTTTTTGTTTGTCGCATTCCTAAGCCAATAATTTGATGACCGGCAGCGGTTCCGGTGGGAGACACAAAGAGTCTCCTTAGAGTCTCCTTTGTGTCTCCTACCGGAACCGCTACCGGTCATGAAATACTTTAAGGAAAACTACCTTGCTTACTGTGAGTCGCTCTGGATTAAGAGCATCTGCTAAATGCCTAAACTGTAAATTGTAGAGAAATAGGAGCAGAACCATGTACAGAGCAAAAGGTGGTCTGTCTTGTCATTACAATGACAGTGTAATGGTTCCGTTTTTTTCACCCTAACTGCACAGGACATTTTATGTGTCTGTCTAGTGTTAGTATCTCTCTTTAAAATGTTCATAATTTGTCAGGCTGTATTAGAGCTTATATGTGGTATGCGCCTTAACCTCTAGGCCATTGGCGCCTCTCACTCTACTATTTGATTTTCACTCTGCAACTAAATCCTATGAGCTTAAGTGTTTAGTTATCATATTCATAACACCTTTCATGATGTGTCTGTAGCATAAGAGATATGTCTTTCATTTGCAAACCGAAGGTTTGTGGTTCAAGACCGCCATTTGGCAAATTTTCACTCTCCATCTAAATTCTAAAAGGTTAAGTATTTCGTTCTCACTAGTGCCTTTCATCTATCTATCTATCTATCTATCTATCTATCTATCTATCTATCTATCTATCTACCTACCTACCTACCTACCTACCTACCTACCTACCTACCTATCTATCTATCTATCTATCTATATTTACATTAAACCAGGTTGAGAGTTCAAATCCTCAGCCTTGCATGTTTTGTCTAAATTCTAATACTTTACTGAAGAGCATGTGATGAAGGACTTCATTATATTTGGGTATTATGTTTATTGAGTCATTGATCAATTGAGTTCATTCAATCAGCTAAGGACTGCCAGCTGATTAGGGCCAGGTGTTTGGTGCCCAGATGTCCCTAGTGCCCACCTATCCTGTTACCACTGTAAGTAGTACCCGATGACAACGGGTACTGCACTATTTGCCAGACCCAGGGGGTCGGCCTACATGAGGCTTTGTCGGTCTGTCCCTCTTTTCCTCTTTCCCTCTTTTCCTCTGCACAAACGTCATGCGAAGTCCGGCCATTCAGATTTCAACCACTAGGGGTCTGGCAGTACCAGGTCTCCTGGTTCCCTTGTTAGACTACAGGTACATGTCTCTCACAATATTCCCAAATATGGAGATGTCTGATATCATAGCTCTGACATCATAGATGTCTGACATCATAGACTGGCCTCCAAGTACTCTGATAATGGACTGAACTAACTACAGCTACAACAATGATGATGGCGTCAGGCAAGCTGGAGAGGCTCCTGGCCTGGTTTTTACGTCAGTTGGCAGCTGCCCTATTGGCCATCTTCTACCTCTTCTCACCATGTCGAGCGGCTCCCGCGGCCAGACTACCCTCCATCACCAACCCTCTGCTAAAGACCCCAGCTGTCCGCCTGGCTAGGATGATTCGTCGGAGAGAGGTGAGCAGTGTGGAGGTGGTGCGTGCTTATATCGACCGCATTCAAGTAATTAACCCACTTATCAATGCCATGGTCAAGGATCGGTTCTGCCAGGCGTTGCAGGAAGCAGCGCAGGCAGACAGGTTGATAGAGGAGGAAACAGGAGGAGGCGAGGATGTGCTGGGGGACAGGTTGCCATTTCTGGGCGTCCCTTTCACAGTCAAAGAGGCCTTCTGTCTGCAGGGCATGCCTAACTCCACAGGGCTGGTGTCGAGGAGCCAGGTAGTGTCAGGGTCTGATGCTCCTACTGTGGCCCTGATGAAGAGAGCTGGGGCCATACCCCTGGGGGTTACCAACTGCAGTGAACTGTGCATGTGGCTGGAATCCCACAACCATCTGTACGGAATCACCAAGAACCCCTACTGCCTGGACAGAATACCAGGGGGAAGCTCAGGAGGGGAGGGGAGTATTTTGGGCGGTGCAGGCTCATTGATTGGCGTGGGTGCAGATGTGGGGGGCAGTATCCGTTTGCCAGCCTTCTTCAATGGCATCTTCGGACACAAGCCCACCTCAGGTATAGTGTCCAATGATGGGCAGCACCCTCCACCATCAGGCCTCCAGTCAGACTTCCTGTGTACAGGCCCCATGTGTCGCTATGCCCAGGACCTACTGCCCATGCTAGAAGTAATGGCTGGACCCAATGCAGACAGGTTGTGTCTGACTTCGGAGGTGGACGTGAAAAAAATGCGTTTTTTCTCTGTTCCTCATAATGGCGGTTCCCCTCTGGTGTCTCCTGTGGACAAACAGCTGATACAGGCTCAGAGCAGGGTGGTAGAGTGTCTTGAGTCTAAGCTAGGGGTCAGAGTTGAGAATCTGATGATCCCTCAGCTCAAGTATTCTTTCCAGATCTGGGCAGCCATGATGTCAGCACCTGGCAGGGATGGTAAGAGGCCCACATCCTTTGCTAAGCTTATGTCAGACCAGGGCAAGAAGGTTTGGCCATTATGGGAGATGGTCAAGTGGACCCTGGGCCTTTCGCCTCACACCATGGCCGCCATAGTCTTGGCCACATTTGAGATGTTCCAGCCATCTGAGCCCACTCTGTTCCTGCTACAGCAGAAAGATGCTCTGCAACGCTACCTGGATGATCTGTTGGGTGATGATGGTGTTTTATTCTACCCTCCACACCCACACCTGGCACCCAGACATCACACACCACTGTTCACACCGTTCAACTTCTCATACACGAGTATTTTCAACATCTTAGGTCTTCCGGTGACTCAGGTTCCATTAGGGCTGAGTGTGGAGGGTCTACCCCTGGGTATGCAGGTGGTAGCCGGGAAGAACCAGGACAGACTTGGCCTCGCGGTAGCAGTGTACCTGGAGAAGGCCTTCGGAGGATGGAGAGAGCCCGACCAGATCAACGCATAGAATTACACACGCACAAAAGCACACACAAGCCGTCTATAAAGGAATTAATGGCAGCTGAATTGGGCGATAAGTCAAGGGGCATTTGCAGTGAAGAGGTTACCGATGTTTGTCAGAGGGTTCAAGTTACTGGAGTTCGCTGACCTTGGGTTAACCACTGAACGGGTGGTTAAGGAGGCACAACAACGCCTCGAATTTCTTACGTGACTGAATAAGTTCGGTATTGGCCCCAAGGTCCTGAGGGCCTTCTACAGAGGAACCACCGAACTACTAAAAGGAAGAAGGGTCAGAGGCAGTCTGTGTGTTGAACAAAGCCATAGAG
Organism: Gymnoscopelus microlampas; assembly: GCF_963454915.1. Lineage (NCBI taxonomy): Eukaryota > Metazoa > Chordata > Actinopteri > Myctophiformes > Myctophidae > Gymnoscopelus > Gymnoscopelus microlampas. The sequence goes on along the minus strand of NC_139950.1, from coordinate 35,525,136 downwards.
TAGACACTGGCAAAGGTAACGTCACAACTTTTGCATGCACACAGCTGTTAACAATAGCTGTTTATGACCTTGCGCACTGGCCATTTAGACCTGAGGTCGATTCTAAAAATGCCTTCTACATTTTTTTTTCTGATAAACTTCTGCACTTATCTTTTATAAACAAAATAACAAATAAATGAATAATTATTATTATAATAATAATGTTGCTATATTATAGCAACATCTATGTGACACAGATGCTGTCCTGGATTGAAATGTATAAAGACGTATAGGTTACAACAAGTCTAAGCAACTTAAGCACAAGGACAACAATTAAATTGTTCTTTCATGTTATCAACTGAAGAACTGAGCTCTAGTACATTCAGGTTCCTGTGCTGCATCATATTTTACACAGGGTTATGTCGTATGTCAGGCCCATTCCACCCAACATTTCAGGTCAACATACAGGTCAAAACAGGTGAATAAAGCAGCAGGGCAGGGCTCAGGAACACAGCATTTGTTTGTATTTACCTGGTGGTTGGTGCATATTTTGACACTATGAAACCGATGAATTGAATACTTGACTGAAATGGTGTGACTCTCAAGCTCCATCCAGAAGTAACTGTGGAAAAGGCATGCATGGACATAAGATTGTACACTTTTCTCCCCTAATGTTGTGTTATTTGTGTGCCTAAGATTATGTACCCCATTTATTTTATATGTGTATATGTAGAATTGTAGTTGTGTTTGGATGGTGGGTGGTTGGGAAGGGGTAGGGTGCAGTGGAAGGTGGTTGTGGGTGAAAATATAAAAGCAGAAGTTTTGTTTTTGTAACTTGAATGCAATGCCATGTGTACATGTCTCTAATAAACTTTTTGCTATCTCCCGCTTTACAGTGTTATGGCTAGTATGCTGCTACAACCTGCTCTACATAGGCTACAAATGTGGGACAACGTCCTCCAATGCCCAAAATACATTCCAAACTGTGATCACAATCACTCCATCAAGGATGGCTGCTGCTGTAAACTGCAATATCTGAACTGTCTACCACTCTGATTTATAGACTAGAGGTTTGGGCCGCATCTAGGCCCGATCAAAATAAAAGAGATGGTGCGGCCAAAAAGAAGGAAAGCTGCTGTGGCTAAAATGTTAAGATGTAGTAGGAAATGTAGTTTTATATTAATTGTACAATATGTAACTACATTGACGGTGGGGAAAGAAGCCTAAATAATAGCCAGAGCTTTGATCAACAGGCTGTGGCAAGTTTCGGAGCAAATGGAGTGATCTTGTGTTGACCAACCCCTGACAGATTTTGGAGGTCATTTCAATTCAAGTATTAGGATAGGTCAGGATAGGATGGGATGTAGTAATAGCATTATACTGAATAACCATGTGAAGTACTGACATCATAGTCTAGCCTCCAAAACACAATAGAATTACTCAGATAAAGGGCATTGCACCACTGCACTCTTCACATCGCATGCTCTCAATAGAAAATGAATAAAATCCATCAACTTGACATTTGTCAACACATCCAAATGTGTCTGCAGCACTGTAGCATAACTGGGCCATGCCTCCTGGCAGAGATTTGTGATCCACTGAACGTGCCTTTCTAGTTTGTCATCAACTTCTAATGCCCATGCTTTCATTTAGGATGGTTGGTCAAACTTATGTTTAGGAAGTAAAGGTCAAATAGAGTATGCCCACCTTTAATGAATGACATTTTATTCAGAAAATGTAAACATTCCATTCCATGCAACTTTTTGTTTTATATTGACACTGTACAGCATTTACTTATATTCATCCTGAATTAAAACATTACAATATTGTAAATCAGATACAATATAATTGTATTTTAGGGTCAGAAAAGAAGACCTTATCCCTGATATTGATTGGAAATAGTACTGTGCATTGATGCACAACTGTTGGCAGTAGTTTGAGAGTTATGAAGCTTTGCTGCCACCTATAGGAACAAATAAATTGAGGCAGAACAAAAATAATCTCCAAAACAAACTCAAAACAATGTTTATTTCACTGGTAAATATACAAAAAGGAAAAGAAAATATAGCACTGTGAGATTTGCTTTAAAATTCTCATATAACAAAACATGTACCAGATAGAGGAACTGGACAAGGTTTAAAAACCAGTTCAACCTGCCATCAATTCAAATCTTAACACAAACAAGTCTTTGTTTATGTTAAATATACAAATCATAGCAGGTATTTGTTCTCCGTGATAACCAAAAAAATTAACAACATGAGTGAATACTATGACTAAACATGATGTCCTGTTTTTGTACAACGTTCTATCGTGGGGGTGGGGGCCAATTTAGTTCTATCTATATAAGAAAACTGCTCTAGTAAGTCAACCAATGGAGTTGCAAGCGATCCATTTTAAAGCTCGTCTTTACTTGAGCAACGTAACGTTATATCTCATATATAAACACAATGGCAAGCTGGTATACAGAGGGATAATTAATATTTACAGAACATATTCGGTCACTGTGGCATCAGATGCCTGACATTGTATTTTGACGTATCATGATACTGGGTCATAGGCTTGTCTGCAATGCCACACGTTCCTACTCCCACTTTACCGTTGACGCTCTCTGGAGATGCAAATATGCTTCTTTTTACCTGCAGGATACAAGAGAAATGTCATTATAATGGACGTTTATGAATTATGTGAACCGAATTAAGTAGAAACACTACACAAGCTACAGCTTTCAGCTGACTCCAATTACGATTTATTGCTTAGTTACACCAATGGTTCTCAAAGTGGGGTCCGGGAACCTCCAGGGGTCCCTCAACAATTAATATAGGGTCAAAATCAGTTTAACCTTTTATCTACAAGCTCACAACACGTCACAATGCAATGCGTTGTGAGATTGTAGATCAGCTATTTTCAAATAAATCTTGAACAAATTTGACCATTTTGGAAACATTTTAACGCAAATTTTGTTGGGGGTCCCTGACACAAATTATTTCCAGATGGTGGTCTGCAGCCAACGATTGAGAACCACTGACTTACACAGCCTTAAAGCATGAATAGCTGGTTATCACTGTAGTGATATGACAGCAAATCTCTCCACTATAAACACTTGGGCAGTGACACCAATTCGAGAATTACAGCACATTATTAGACAAATAAATCACTAAATCAACTTGTTACGTTGTTATTTAAATTGGAGGCTGGGAGAGGAGCAAGCAGAACAATCGAAAATCATTTGCTATAAGAAATCGATGACTGCTGAAAAAAGGACAATATTTCAGATTTAAAAGGAGCACTTCATCCATTTTCAGCCGTATCTTCCGATAATTGGTCCTTATTAATGCTCAGCATAAGCTGGTGCCATTTCTGTCTACTTGCTCTATGGCTCAGAGGCGGGCCGTGGACATTTCAAAAACGGAATGGCAATTTGGAGAAATCTTAAAGCTTTCTGCACAACAGCAAATGCCCATAGAGGTTTTTTAAAAAATCAATTAGCCGGCTAGTATTTTAGCAAGTGGTTTATGTAAATTGTAAAGGTAATGCCCAAACGCTAACTGGAGGTACAAAGAGTGGTATATCAAGGACAAGGAGAAAACTCAAACTCAACTCCCAAGACGGACAGGAACAGTAGCATTAGTGGTCTGTTGATTCATGGCTTTTTTTCCCCCCATACGGACAAGGCTTTGTTTTTACAAATCAAAAAAAATAATTTCAAAGCTGACGCATGAAGCAGTCTTTATTTTAAAATAAAATCTGTTCCCCTTTAACACATTGTGTGCCAGAGGTTTATTAAAATCGGGTACATCTAGTGCCAGCATATCTTCCACCCATTTACGCTGATGTGTTGCGTGCTACGACGTGCATGTAAACAAAGCATGCGTGCGAGACGGCGGAGGGTCCCGACTAACGCGTGGAACAATAATATAATAATAATATAATAAAACTATAATAAAAAAACTATAATAATAAAACGCGATCCTCCATGGCAGAGTGATCGCCGATCGAAAACGGCTCATTTCCACCACGTTAAAAATAAATGGAGATATTAAGCTTTTAGTCAAGGAGTTAACATTGGAGCGGACGACCGGAAGCATTTTTTGACATATCCGGCCTCTCCTTCTTAGAGACTCCTTGGATGATCCCAAAGTTTTGTTAGAGCGCCCCACGTGGGAAAAAATCGCACCCTGTGTGAAGGAAGCGGTGCCTTTGGTGAGTGGCCTCCTGGTGGCGCCATAATAGGGCGGGGCGGGGCTTCAGCAATTAATGCGCGTCCCTATTGGTGGTCTAAGTCCACATACCAAATTTGGACTTGGTGGCATGCTGCAAACTGGAGTTATAGCTGTTTAAAGCCAGTGGCCTCCTGGTGGCGCTATAATAGGGCGGGGCGGGGCTTCAGCAGTCAATGCTCGTCCCTATTGGTGGTCTAAGTCCACATACCAAATTTGGACTTGCTGGCATGCTGCGAACTGGAGTTATAGCTGTTTAAAGCCCGTGCTCAAACGGACATCCAGGCTCAAACGGACAAACGGACATCCAGGCTCAAACGGACATACGGACGGACATAGTCAAGTGTAGAGCGGCTGGCACCGCTAAAAATATAAAAAACAAAAATGGTCCGGACCGTTTATGGCACATAACGCATAGCTTCTCAAAAACGGTCCGGACCATTTTTGGCACTCAATGTGTTAACAGATGTAAAGAAAATGTCTACGTGATAAGAGAAATTGCATATCTTCAAACTGTATAAACCTGTATGCCAATATCAGACTAAACAGAGCCATTACTTGCATGCTCTCACCAGGGTGATGTTAAAATAAAATGGTGACATATCTTCAATAGTTGCTCCGTTGATTCAAAATTGGTATACCAAAATAATCATCATCGATTAGGACTATGATCGCTATTATGATGCCAGTTCATATCCTGGTTTCAGACCATAGACCCCGCCCACTCTCTGAGTGTACTGCTCCTCTTGGTCTGGTGTCATAATGTGAGCCTATGGATTTTCACGGTAGAAGAAAAACGTAAACTCAGAGTCGGAGGTGGGTCTAACAACAAGCCAATGCAGGCTCATGTTCCCTATACACAGACAAGTGACAACATTCCCTGGCTCAATGTCTGTGGCATTTTTAAGACCTTTCAACGCAAATTTAAGACTTTTTTTGTCTTAAGTTCTTTATATGGCCTTATTTGGACATAAATCAAATGTTCTAGTTTATAATAATTTAATACAAGCACGGACACCCTGTGTCTAAGGCTATATAAGGTAACAAGCCTAAGACTTAAGCGGTTTCCTCAGGGCGTATTGTGCTACAGAAATGCTGAATAATGTCAAACCAGGTAGTAGACAACGTTTGCACAATGTACCACATGGTTTCCAACACTTGATAAATAAGCTGAGCCAAGCAAAGAAAGGAGACAGTTACCTGTCCTTTCTTGTTCTTCGAGTAGGCCTTGTTGTTGAAATTTTGCCACTTGGACTTTTGGTCCTCTCTCTCTGCCTCCAACTCCTTCATTCTTGCCACTTTTTTCTGGGCTTTCTTCTTCTTGTACTCTCTCTGCTCTGCTATTTGCTCTTTCCTGTAGAAGCACAAACAAAGAAAGGACAAAGTTGGGGGCATTTCAATCTTGAGCACAATTATCTAGGATGACATCCAGAACCACGTTATTGACAAATGTGAGATTAGTGATCATAACAACATACAGTATAAAGATATAGTTTTACACAACAAAAGGGACATAAACATGAAGAAAGTTACGGTGGTACTGTGTGTATGTTTACAGTTTGTATTAAAAGACCAAGCCCTTGTTTTTTTTTACCTGGATTTGGGTTTTCCACTTCCATCGTCGTCATGCCGCTTTCCCTCTTCTAGCGGCTTGAGGTTCTGCAGTGGGATCACCTCAGCGTTGCCGTAGCCACTGAAGGTGACAGCTGCTGTGCCGTTCTCTCCATCTATCTCCTCAATCTCAGCCTCATACATCCTGCCAAACAATCACGTCTGTAAGCAGGTGAGTACCAGTCACAGACTCCAGCCCTATATATATATACACTGTATATAGTCAATAGACGAAATGAAATGTGTGTGCACGTGTGTGTTGAGCACGATTATGGCACTTTACTTGACGACACATTGCCACACAAATAATTGGGATTAACGATTATTTGTGTTTTTGGCATTGAACATTAGAACATATGAATGCAATTTAAAATATATATATTTTGTACGGCAAATGACAGTGTCCAAGGCTAGGTTGGCTGCAATGCATGCATGTTACTTATTTTCAGAGAGAGAAGAGGTTAGTGACACTCACTGACTATCCTGAGTCCACAAAGCCATGCATGTGTCCCCCACTTTCCAGTTGTGTTTGAGGGGAGCTACATCTGAGCTGTTGGCACTGGAAGCACCATCAGTGGGCTGCGAAGTCAGGAGGTCCTTTGTCAACTCAATGACTTCCTGTGGGGGAAAAAAAGGTTAACTATTCATCAGCATGTTTAGTCATACTGTGTGCACAATATGGTTCCATCAAGTAATGTTAGGAAGGTCTTACTCTGTACCACCTTCTCTGAATCTCTCTCACTCACTCAGGTTTGCATAGTACTTGTGAGGAAATCAACATTTTAAGAAAGTGATATTATGAATTAAAGGTAGTGTAAGTGATATGTTTTGGTAATCTTTATTTTTTTGTTAAAAAAGGTTAAAGTACTATATTCTGATAGTAATCATTGCTACAAGAGCGTTTGTTCGGTCACAGGGGTCTCTCCAACTCTAGTAAACAGAATATAGTACATTCTCAGGTAGGTGACAACATTTAAGCCAATCAGGAGAGCACTGCATTTCTGTTTAATAAAAAGCTGGAGACATGGGACACTCCTTTTACTGAACAAACACTCTATAGCAATGAGTTCTATCAGAATATAGAACTATTTCACACTTATTTTAACAAAAGTAAATCACTTACCCTAACTATAAGCCTAAAGCCGAAAAATTGCATATCCACAAGCCACAACGTGCATTTTTTCAGTGCGCAACACAAGCGTAAATCAGGCATTACCATCTCTAATCCCTAAACTTAACATGTATAATCCTAAACGTAACCCCAACCTGAAACCTTTTCTAATTGTAAAAGTATCTCTCTCAAAAAAAATTCAACCATAAAACACAGTTTCTTTTGAGGACCAGGAAAATGGTCCTCATGTCTATTTCTCATATAGGGACCAATGTTACCAGGTCTGCTTATTTACCGCAAATTTTGGCTTGTTTTTTTTCCCCAGAGTTGCAGACTTGCGGCTTTTTGGCCTTGTTTTAAACACCGTGGTGGCTTATTTGGTAAATCTAACAAGCCAACATTTCTTTGATGTATATAGGCTACTATAATTCCCCATAGGTTTGTGGAGGAGTAAGAATCACATTGACTGAGATAATCGGTCCGGGATCTACTTATTGAGCCCTGGCTCAAGTATGTGTGCAATTATTATTATTATAATAAATAACCAAAAGATAAATTATTACAGACCTGCATAGTAATTATAATGACATATGCATCAAATGTTTTTATTAGGACTATATGGGCGATGTGGCTTATTTCTCTAGCAAGATTTGGCTTGTTTTTGGCTTGTTTTGGAGGTCGGTTGGCTTATTTCTCCCACGAGACTTGGCAACACCGGTAGGGACATTTGGTCTTCACAAGCAGGGGTGTATTGGGATTTTAATGACGTCGCGCACGCACGCACACGGCACGCGCACATTTTATTTTATCTTAAAGTAGGAAACATGTTTGTACAGGAAATGTTTTTTAGCTGAATTTTTGTCTTTTTTTAACTAAAATTCAAGGAATGCCATGAATTATAGGAGCTGAAACTAAAAGTTTGCTTTTAACGAGTATCTTTCTCTTCTTCGACGGTGGCTGAGGCATTGCTGCGTGCAGATAGGATACTGGCAGCAGCGGCTACTGAAGCCAAAAAGCTGTGTTGCTTACCGTGTAGCCCAGGGGTCTTCAACGTTTTCAGGCCAAGGACCCCCTAGCTGAGAGAGAGATGAAGCAGGGACCCCCTACTCTATATTGTATAAAATTGTGTTTCAGATTAAAGTTTTTCTTTTTACTTAGTCTGTTCTTTTTTCCCTCTACACCTATACCTCTTAGCCAAAAATAGCCGATCAACAAGCTCTCAATGCCTCGCGCTGCGAGGCGTTGAGAGCTTGTAGATCTGCTATTTTTGGCTAATGTTCCCCTCAAAAAAGGAATTCTATGGTTCAAGTGGTTAATGTAAAAAATCACACCTGTGTGAAGGTAGCGGCGCCTTTGATATATTTTGTCATAGATATGTGTTTCTACTAGAGAAACAATATTAAATCTCTGTAAATTTATTTCAAGGCTTCCAGTGGCACTAAATAGTGCCATTGGAAGCGAATCACCAAATGCATTCCAAGGTAAGTGGCAAAAACTGATCTGTCATAGCTGATAGAGTGGGTACCTAAAAAATAAACTTTGTGTGTGCGTGTGTATACATGTGGTACCAGAAAGATATGTATGTGTTATGAAATAATCTATACAATTTATAAGCCGTACCCAGAGTGTTTATGTTCCGGACTTTTACAGTTTATATAAACCATCTAATTTTGTATTCATGATATAATATTGATGTCATGAATAGTTCCCTTGCCAGACCAATCAGAACGTTGACGGACCTGACCAATCAGAACCTCGACGGGCCTGACCAATCAGAACCTCGGCGGGCCTGACCAATCAGAACGTTGACGGACCTGACCAATCAGAACCTTGGCGGGCCTGACCAATCAGAACGTTGACGGACCTGACCAATCAGAACCTTGGCGAGCCTGACCAATCAGAACGTTGACGCAAAAGCCAGGTATAGAGGGCTAATATCCGCTCTATACCTAAAGGTATAGAGCGGCTAGCGCCGCTAAAAACGAAATACTATCACACAAAGATTTGGCGGACCCCCTATAGTAGGCCTGAGGACCCCCTGGGGGTCCCGGACCCCCTGTTGAAGACCCCTGGTGTAGCCTATAGATGCGTGGAGTGAGGATACATTTTCACACTCACTTGTAAACCTGTTATGCAAAGTAGCCATATGGCTGTTGAATGAATCGGGGGAGGGGGGCGTTCTAGCCATGGAGTTAAAAATAAATTTACCGGTGGGACGCAGTGGTACTCTGTGTGGCTCCCAAGACACCACTGCTAACAAGTACAGTATTACAAACACACACCTGTAAGTCTTTCTGTAGTTTGAGGAGGTCCTCATTTTCTTGATCGGTCGATAAGGCAGCTTCTACTTGCTGTAGTTGGGCTTTATAGCTGCTCAACTGCTTCACCAGGTCGTCTGACATCTGCAAAACAAACAAATACATCCACTTTCATACTGTGCTCTTAAAAATAAACAAATTTTATATACGAAAGTCTTTCCGTAATTAAATGTATTATTATTAATACACTACCTTTGTTACGGAACTTTGATGAGTGCTGTATCAGTAAACTGTTATTATATCAGTATACTAATTAATTATATGTGATTCAGTGGTGGAAAAAGTACTCACATTTTTTACTGAAGTAAAACTATCAATACTGCAATGTAGAAATACTCTGTTACAAGTAAAAGTCCGGAATTCAAGATTTACGCGAGTACAAGTACAAAAATATTGGCATCAAAATGTACTTTAAGTATCAAAGTAATAGTAATCGGTATTCAGAATGTCCCATTTCACAAGTAGTGTTCAAAATGTATACAAATCTTTTGAAAATAGCCGAAGTATATAAGGATAAAGTGGTTAATGCATGTTTTGTAATAATCAAAATCTAGAAAGTAACTAGTCTAGTAACTTAAAGGACGACTTCACCCATTTTCAACCTATCTTCATATAATAGGTCCTTACTAATATTCATGATAAAACTGTACCATTTTTTTCTACTCAGTCTGTGTCTCATGGGAGAGATGTGGACAGTTCAGAAACCCGTCTAACAGTGACATCATCGAAGGGGGAATCCAAGCTAATAGAAACTGCAGGCTTTGTATTCCTGGAAAGTTGCGATGCAATAATAGAAGCCATTGTTCTCACGTTAATAAAAATCGAAATAAAATGTTTTAAATCTTGTTGGGAAAAAAAATCCTGCCTAATGATGATGTCACTGGTAGACGGGTTTCTGGACTGTCCACAGTCCTCCTATGAGACACAGACCAAGTAGGAAAAAAATGTACCAGTTTATCATGAGCATTAGTGAGGGCCTATTATATGACGATAGGATGAAGATAGGTTAAAAATGGGTGAAGTCGTCCTTTAAGTTTTCTAAAATTGTAGTGGAGTAAAAATACAATAATTGCCTCTGAAATGTAGTGGAGTAGAAGTAAAAGTACAGCAAATACTATATAATAATCCAGTAAAGTAAGAAATCCTCAAATGTGTACTTAAGTACAGTACTTGAAACTTGAGTACATAGTCCCACCACTGGTGTAATTAATAGGATATGAATGTCTACGCTAGCTGAGTGGCTAACTTGGCACAATTCAACGTATAACAACAACAACACATATAATACCGCTGCTGTTTCAACTAGTAGTGCAGATAATGTCACCACCGGTAATCAATGTAAACATGTATAAACAAATGATAAGAGACACATCTAATGTACATGGTATGTTGTTATTAACTTCCATCCACGTAACACAGGCGAGGCCTTCTACTGCTACAACCTAGCTAACCACAGCTAACATTAGCCAGAACTGATAATGTATCACACAGAGCAACAACAACAGGTTGGATTACGCATCCCCTTACCTCTGTACGTGTATATTTATATTGTATCTATAAATATCCAAAACATTCAGATCCTAATTCAATTATTTTCACGAGTTTCCTCACAAAAGACAAACAGCTCGAGCGTCTGCTTTCCTTACACAACACCGACAATGAGCCGGAAGTGTACTCTACTCTTCTTTGTTTTGTTTGTTCGTTGTTGGTGGCTCACAAACCAACGTGTGGGTGCATAGCGCCGCCTTGTGCACCGGAGTGTGTAGTGTCAGGTCTGGAGGTAGTCTTATAAACTTGTTTTAGTCCTGAGATTTTATTTTTGCTTTATTCCGTGTCGCACAAAATCTGAACTTGCTTTCATCCACTGTTGTTGTTAATATGATATCAATCCAACTTGTCTTACATAATCTATTATTTAATTTCAATACAACAATGCTGATATTAAAAAGATACTCCAGTACAATTAACTCGAGTACAAATTTCATAGAGCAACTTTCACTTATAGCTGTGTGTGTGTAATATTTGACCAGGAGTATACTTTGACTCAATTACTGGGGTTCAGTACTTGTCCACCACTGCTCATTGATATCAATTAATGTTTTATGTGGCTACACAGTAAATTCCTGCGTCTTACTTTAACTTTGAGAATGTACAAACGGAACCAAACTCTCAGAGTTAAATTAACACTCAGGATTTTACAATGTACAACAGAATTGCAAGGGTACATTTTATGTTACTTTGGTAATTGGTATACTTCCTTGAATTTGTTTAGAATATAGAATGTATAAACTATAATAGCCAAGCTCTTCCACTTCACATCACATCATAGTAGAATTAACACTTTGAAGATAATCTAGATATCTTGTGGAATATCTGTCTGATGTAGCCTACATACATATGTTTATTGTTAATGATTTCTTGTATTATGTCTATAAATGTCTCGACGAATTGAATACACAGGACCACAATGGAAACGAGCCCTTAGGTCTTTATGTGTTAAACCTTTAGCATCATTCTATAATCATACCACTGTAGTATTTGCAAACTGTTAATAAAGTATTCAACCAATCAATCAATGTATAATGACGATAGACTGTAGGATAATGACACCAGACATGTTGTTACAATGTTTATCCTGTAGATGGAGACCTTCTAACCTAAGATCAGACAACCTTTATGATGTGTTTTACTGTGATGAATTAGGCCTGATGGCAAATGTTGAATTAATGTAATCATTATTTAAATACAATACAATATATATATATATATATATGTGTGTGTGTGTGTGTGTGTGTGTGTGTGTGTGTGTGTGTGTGTGTGTGTGTGTGTGTGTGTGTGTGTGTGCGCGCGCGTGCGTGCGTGCGTGCGTGCGTGTGTGTGTGTGTGTGTGTTTAAGTCAAAGTACAATAGTATTAGCATCAAAATATTCTCAAAGTAGCTAAAGTAAAAGTACTCATTATGCAAAATGGCCATTTGAGAATAGGCTACAGTAGATCGTGTCATTGTTGATCATTAACCACTTAACCCCTATTTAAACTTTAGCTACTCAAAAATAGCAGATCTACGAGCTCACAACGCGTTGTATCATCGCGAGCATTGACAAATCTTGATTAATTATTTTATTAATTATTAATCATTTAAATAAAGTAACCAGTATTAATAAAGCTGTCAAATAAATGTAGTGGAGTAAAATGTACAACATTTGTCTCTTAGATGTAGTGGAGTAGAAGTATAAAGTATCAAGGAATATAAATACTCAAGTAAAGTAAAAGTACCTCAAAATTGTACCTAAGTACAGTATTTGAGTAAATGTGCTTAGTTACTATCCACCATGCACTGGCTGAAAATGTCTGCCATTTTCTGTAATATTAAGCCATGTTTGCAGTGAAGAGCCCAACCCTGGGAGGCATATAGCATTGTAAACGCAGATATTAATACCAGGGAGAAAACGGTGCAACATGGTAAAAACACAATGATACTTTTTATTGAGGTCTTTCTCACATGTAGGGAAAAGCATTCACAACATAATATTATGATTAACTTAAATAACTGTAATGATGAGTAGAAGTATTTGTATGTTATTTGAATACATATTTGGAATTACTCACCCTCTCAACATCTCTGTTGCTCACTGTTATTTGTTAAGTAAAAAAATGTGGAGCAGTGTTTGACAAAAACTGGAATCAATGTTATTATTAGTTACAACTCACCCTTACCCCTAGATGGTAATAAACCAATACTCATTTGATAGTAAGATGAAAAACTATATGTTTTTGTATGGCAAAACAAACTATTTATGCTATATGACAATACATAATTGTGTACACATCATAATAACTATGTCACTATAATGTAACTACTAACTGCAGTGTATAAAATGCATAGCTGTCATAGAGGGACAATATTCTTAAATATACCGGTATAATCCTACAAAACGCAAGTTATATGCTTTCTGATGTATTATTTATTTGTTGGGAGGCCTATTGTTATCCAACACTACATGGAATGTTGAAGAAAAATAAACTCAATGTAGGCAATTGTCTTTCTTATATAACATATCCTGTCATATACAAGACAAAATGTCCATGAACCTGTAATGTAAGACATTCACATTTACCATTGATTTATACGTTATTTATAAGTTACTTATGTAAGTGTTTTATTTTTTATGGTGTAAGTACCAAAAATAGGCGATCTACAAGCTCAGAACACGTCACGGTGCAATGCGTTGTTAGCTTGTAGATCGGCTATTTTTGGTGCGTGACACCGACGTGCAACAAAGTATAAATCACCCTTTAGTGAGATGATAGATAGCCCTTACCTTTATGACGCTCAATACACTCAGTGGGGCTTATAGTTTGTCATATTGTGTTTGCTATGTGTCTGTCTGCTACTAAATGGCAACTACTTTCACATTCTTGTATTTGCCCAAGATGCTAGTAGATTTTTATGACAAAGGCCTTACATTTAAAATGTTTACCTTTGCTACCAAGAAACTCATTTAGATAACCTCTTATCAAAAGAAGCAAACATTTGTTTCATTGGAAGTACTGTAACACTCTCCTACAGATTCCCTATACAGACATTATGTTATGTCATTTCTCATCTCATGCCAAATCATCTCATCTAATATGAATACAGCACTGCAAAACTACAAATTAAGCAAAACTATAAAGCACAGTCAAAATCACTTGCAAGTCAACAGGCTACGAGTATTACTTGTATAAATATAAAACATTGTTCAAATCATTTGTAACAGCTTACTGGGAGTCACTGGGAGTGACAGAAATTACTTCTGAATCTCAGCAGCTCAACCCCACCCCTTGCTGTTCTCACTGATATACTGGAGCCAGCATCATAGATCCTCTGCGATAGAGCCCATATAAAAGACGGATTCTCCACCTTAGCCACACTGGATGAAAAGAGCTGCAGCGCTTTGAGGAAGACAGGGGATGTCCTTTCTTCATAAACATTGAAAAGTCTTCCATTGGGACCATTCAAGAAGTTTTCAGTCTCAAAGGTCTGTGGACAATAAATATATTTTTTAAAGATTAAATTAAAGTACCTGCAGCTTAGATTGATTTTGTGTGTGTCTTCTTAAGCACACATTCCTGAAAGGAAACCTGCAAACAAAATATTGATTATACAAAGTCCTTAAATCTGTATTTCAGCATTGTAGATAAATGAAAATCAGGGAAAATCCGGGACTCCAGTTCAACAGACTCAAAACATCACGGCTCATTCTCATGGGTTGCGATAACTTGACCAGTGGAAATGGGACCTTGCTCAGCAAACACCCGTACACGGTGCAGACGTCTGTTCCTCTAACAATACTGGTGGGCATCCTCATTCTGCTGACAGTGTTCGGCAATGTCCTGGTTGTGATTGCCGTGTGCACCAGCCGGGCCCTGAGAGCTCCTCAGAACTTGTTCTTAGTTTCACTGGCGTGCGCAGATATTCTAGTGGCCACTTTGGTCATGCCATTCTCCCTGGCTAACGAGCTGATGGGCAACTGGTACTTTGGTCAGATTTGGTGTGATATCTACCTGGCCTTGGATGTGCTGTTCTGCACCTCCTCCATTGTACACCTGTGCGCTATAAGCCTGGACAGATATTGGTCCATCACACAGCCCATTAAGTACAACCTGAAAAGGACACCACGTAGGATAAAATGTGTGGTTCTTGTAGTCTGGGTGCTGGCTGCCATCATTTCATTCCCACCGCTCATCTCAATGGAAAAGGAGGTGGCCAGGGACGACGGACCCATCTGCAAGATCAATGAGGAGAAATGGTACATTATATTCTCCAGCACCGCCTCTTTCTTTGCCCCGTGTGTCATCATGATCCTGGTGTACGTAAGAATCTACCAAATTGCCAAGAAAAGAACGAGAGCTCTGCCGGGTGAGAGGAGAAGAGGAAACGGACACACGGAAGACAGGCAGTGTGGCTCGCCGCAGCAGGACCCCCAGGGGAGAGGAGGAGGAGGGAAAGTGGAGGAGGAGGAGGAGGACGCTGGAGAGGCGAATGGAGTAGACGTGGAAGACGAGGGCTCATCGTCTGATGGGAACGAAAACACCCTGTGCTCCCCCAAGAGGATGAAGGTCAAGCAGAAGGCCAAAGTGACACAGGTAAAGCCAGGAGAGCACTCCCCAAAGACAGACGCTGCGGTGAAAGTGAGCAGGTGGAGCAGCAGGCAGAACAGGGAGAAGCGCTTCACCTTTGTTCTGGCGGTGGTCATGGGAGTGTTTGTTCTGTGCTGGTTCCCCTTTTTCTTCACCTACACACTCACGGCTCTGTGTGACCTCTGCTGTGTGCCAGAGACACTGTTCAAAATGTTCTTCTGGTTTGGATACTGCAACGGCTCATTAAACCCTGTCATATACACCATATTTAACAACGACTTCAGACGGTCTTTCAAAAAGATACTCTGTAAAAGGGAGAGACGGGGTTTATAAGTAATATTTGTTTTTTCATTACAGACGAACATCTAGAGTATGACACTATACTTGGTTATTTATGTAATAAGTGTTAGGTCTCAATATATGTGTTCACTTATAAATATTAATTTCTAAATTTTAGAATTAAAGCGTTTGATTCATGCGTAAAATGTATGTGAACTATGGCATATTTAGCCTTTCAATCTTATTTTTTTCCATATCGGTTTACAACTATTTCATAATTTAAATGTCATGCAAATGATATGATATGTTATGTGTACCACTAGTTACTAATGTAGCACTAGAGTGCTACATTAACCCTATAGTATACACAGTATATCATGTATACTACATCTATATGAGGTTTTTATAGCTCTGTCATGGAATTTGTAGCAGTTTTTATTGTCAACGCTTTATGTTATGTTACTAGTGGTGTATATTATAGAATGACAGCACATCACTGTTAGAACATGCAATCTAGTTTGAATCACGAGGAAACTTTGACATGCACCTCTTAAATCCTATATACGTCCGCTCCTTTTATCCCTGTACACCAAAATCTCTTTGCCAAAACTATATCATAACATGCCCAGAATATGGACACAAGGGTTCATATGGCTATGTGTTTTATTTTATTTATTTATTTTACAGTAGAGTGAAGGAGTTGTGGCAGGGAAAGAGGGAGCCATGTGGCATGATGTATTTTGTGCTTTATCATCTCAGTAGTGGAAGACTGCACCTTTGTGCCACAAACACCATCCATAAAATGCTCCCTGGTATTGATTATTTAATATCACAAAAGACAACTTTGTGAGACGGATTCGTTTATCCATATTGGTATATCATAAATGCTATTTTGTAGTAGAAATTGAAATGGTGAAATGATGGATATTATTTTGGAGCTTCAAAATGGATATTATTTTGGAGCTAACAAAAAGGGAGAAGCTTCTCCCTTTTTGTTATTATAATAATAAAAAGTGCTTAGCACTGATAGATGCAATGCAATAGTTCTTTGAAAAGGAAAAGAGGTGCATGACCAAGTCAAAGTAATTTCCAAATTGTATAATTCACCAGCTCTGATCAAGACAAGCTCGTGAGAACAAAACAATTAATGCAAAAAGAAAATTCTGCCCAGGGGGTAAGGTTGCCACAACAATATGAATTATAACAGTCCAGTTGGAGATATCATTACATCCTTCCCTGAAGTCAAACATAGAGCAATTGAAATGTGATTGGCCACCACGTATTATCACCATGAGGTAATTTTCACACAAGATTACCAGTGGCAAAACAATGGATCAGTTATCGCCACGCTCTTTATAGTAGTACTTATATACAACTTTCTTTTTATTTCAGTCTCTTAGATCAATATTTGTCTCTGACCTTAGAATGCAATCGTTTGTGGTTCCTTTAAGTTCATTCTAACAGTTCAAACATACCTTTCTCATTAATTAGTTAATGTAATAAGCACTGTTACTTCCTTCCCTGGATTCTGGTGATTTTAATTTCCTGAGCTATTTGGGTTCAGCGCTAGTGTCCCCAGTCTTAAAATACAACATCTATTACTCACCACAAATGGTAAATACAGAGCCATTACTGATCGGGTTCCCACGACAAATCTGACATATGAAATATTAATCTTTAGCCTCACTAAAATGTTGCTGACCAGTGGAAAACACGTGTTGAACCCTCTGTCTCACTATTAGACATTATGCAGTACCAACTCATTTCCTCATTGCTCTACCAATGTAAGATGTAAGATTGCTGATGTTTATTATTTATGATAACGGTTCGGTGATAAATGATATAGGATGAAGGATGATGACAGATGAATAAATTGTAACGCTAGCCTTTTCTGGCCTGCTCATGTCATGGAAAATCTGTAAATCCAGTAGTGGATCCTACTACAGTACATAAAATAACTTTAGTTCAAAGATTATTCATGCAATATTAACCACTTTCAACCTGGTACCCCTATTTTGGGATTTTTTTCAAGTTTCCAAAATTATTTTTCTTTTCCCAAAATAGCTAAAATAGCCGATGTACAAGCTCACAACGTGTCGCACTGCAATGTGCTGTGAGCTTGTAGATCGTCTATTTTTTAAATAGGGCTTAAGTAAGTGAACACACTATTGTTATTGAAGTAACATGTTAATGAATGTAATCTTTATTCATCACCCATGAGCAGTGAACATTAGCTAATTTCTTCCCCCCAAACTCAATGTGATTTTGTATAATACAATATGTCTTCAGCAGACATCTGTGGATATTGAGTGATTAGAATGCATCGTGATTTCCCTCTAAATTAGTTAATTAGCAACTTTGATCAAGGAATGTCATATGCTTGATTGACTACATGAATATATTACAACTTTAAAATATGTATTGTATCCAGGAGGCAGTGAAAAACATTTAAATTCATAGATACAGGGGGTCCTCGGAGTTACTACAGGGGGGCCACCAAATGTTTTTTATGTTTTTTATGTTTTTACATCAACCACTAGAACCCTAGCATCCCTATTCTGGGGGAAAAAAAGCAGATCTAAATGCTCACAACGCGTCGTGCTGTAACGCATTGTGAGCTTGTAGATCAGCTACTTACTGATGTTAATGCTGTCCAGCGGCAGCGAGTCTATGAAGCTATCTATGAAAGCTTAGAATATTCTTTTATCTACAACACAATTTTATACATGTTGTGGGGTCCCTGCTTCATCTCTCTCTCTCTCTCTCTCTCTCTCTCTCTCTCTCTCTCTCTCTCTCTCTCTCTCTCTCTCTCTCTCTCTCTCTCTCTCTCAGCTAAGGGGTCCTTGGCCTGAAAATCGTTGAAGACCTCTGTGTTATTGGCTCAAAGAGAATGGAGTAAATTATATGAATCATGATAAATGATCAACGTCTGATTCTGCAACATTTCACTATTAGTATGTTAAATGCAATAGGCTTCCATTCCACAAAACCTTTGGTCACGGGGAACTAGCAGCCACTTATAAATGGATGTTGTTTTGCATCGTTTCCATGTATAATTTGTCAGCGGCGTTTATAAGTATAATTAAATTCAACCTTCATTAAGTTCCCTCTGATTAGATTATATCTCAAATCCCCACCCCAGTGCACAGTTGCTTAGCCTTAGACTGGTGCTATTTCCAGAGAGCACACACATTCTTGTTTGCTGTCTGCTAGGAAGAAGGACCACCATCAATGATTTATTTCACACTGCAAAGGTCATTTCAAAGAGTCACAAATTATGTCTGTGACACACACGATGGCTTATAAAACCATGCTTCATAAGCTGCCTCTGGCAGGTGTTCCCATAACATTCACTGTCCTGTTTATTTCCTTCCAATTCCAATTCCTGTTAATTTAACGCCATTAACTCAGAGCGTGTACAAATGGAACCAAATGGACCCTTATAGGTACATTTTTCCATTTGTAACAGAGTGTACAAAAAACATTTGCACTATCTCAGTTAAATGAACACTTAGGATTTTACTGTGTACTCACAGCACAATAGTGTTTATTATAGCGCAAAATAACTGGTAAGCTCAGCGGCTTTATAACCGATGGGCGAAAAAAAAGAATGCACACAATAAGATTCAGACAAAGATGAGTCACAACATAATAACAAGTGTATCATAGTCACTGATGAATGGTGGGTCATTGTTTTTGAAGCAGTACAGTGTGGGCTAGTCTTCTCTATTTCATCTGTCTTGAACTAGTCTCGCGTAGCCAGACCCCACAGAAAATGAAAAACAGCGACCTCTGCTTTTCTGATATTCTGTGGAGTCTGGCAGGAGTATAATGTTAGACTAGAGCGCAGGGAAACACCGGTTTCATGTCTGCCTATAGCGCATCACTTCCGGTTGGTGCGACCATGTTTTCATTCCCACTAACAATATTTCTACACGGAACACTAACACCACTTCTCCCAGAGAACATGGATGGTTTTGGTTATAAGCCCACTTGTTTCTATGATGAAAGAGTAATTTAAAATGTGAATATCTTTCCGTGGTTTTGTCCGCTCCGAGGACGCTATTGTTAAATTAGTTTCGGCTAGTTTCGAGGGGGGGAGGGTGGATCATGGTGGATGGACACGTGAATCCCGCCCACTACATTTGATTGGGTAAAGCGCGGCCCACTTCCTGATCTGAAGGCACGCCCACTTTTAGCCAATGCGCACTGGTTAGGACGAACCGCTCCGACAGATTCCACCGCAGGTCGGAATCTGTTCTTGAGAGATTAGTCTTGAACTGATAAGCATGCAGATAACCAGTATTTAGGCAGCAATAGGACTCAGTTTAGATCTCTCTCTCTCTCTCTCTCTGTCTCTGCTCTCCCCTAGTTCTCCATATTTGTCTCTGTCTGTGTCTGTGTCTGTCTCTCTCTATCTCTCTCTGTCCTCGCTCTCAATCGCCATCGGATCTGTAATGGAAATTTTAGATAACAAAAATATCCCATTATTTATGTTGTGTAAAATGCATATAAATATTTATATAGTAGGGTGCCTGGTGGCTCAGCCATTTAGTGCACCATTATGCTCTATGTGACCATGAGGATCCGGGTTCAAATCTAACCACCATCTTTTCTCTTGCATGTCTCTCCTCTCTCTGTCCCCTTGGATTCCTGTCTCTCTACACTCACATATCTGAAATTGAATAGACTAAAAATGTTAAATAAATATAATAATAAATAAAAAACAAAACTACATAGAACATAGCACACTCATTGCTTACAAGTTGACATCAAGGTGGACATCTGCAACTGTTCAAATATGCCTTTGAGAAAACCTAAAATATGGTCATCATCGCCATAATGCCTTGAAGGGCAGTGAGAAGACTAATATAGGGATGTTTAACCACTTTCAACCTGGCATACCTATTTTGGGCATGTCATAAAACAATAAAAAATATTTTAAATGTCAAAGATCTTCCAAAATATTCCTATAAATGGCCCATCTAAAAGCTCTAAAAGCGATGTGAGCCTATTTTCACCATGCGACGCCGTCGTGTCTATACAGAAAGGATAGAATCCCCTTCCATGTGACAACACAGTGTTACTGTGTTTTGGTTTATGAAACAAGTCTAAAAAAAAGTTATAAAATAATTGTCTGAGAGGGACACATGACCCCGGTGGGATTCATAAGCCCATGGGGAGTTGAGAGAGCCACGGAGCACAGAGGATGTTGAATTAACCAACCATAACAAACCTAACAGCAAATGGCATTTTACTCTCTGGGACAGTCACTAAAAGAGTTCTTCCTGTGTAAAGAAACCTTTTCGAAATCTAAACGTATCAAATTGTCTTATCTTCTTTTCCCCCCATATTTGTCAGTTTTGG
Organism: Gymnoscopelus microlampas; assembly: GCF_963454915.1. NCBI lineage: Eukaryota > Metazoa > Chordata > Actinopteri > Myctophiformes > Myctophidae > Gymnoscopelus > Gymnoscopelus microlampas. Next base: position 35,504,132 of record NC_139950.1, on the reverse strand, counting down.
CTTGTAAACGGTATCGTTTACATAGCATAAGGTTTACATAATACGAGGATGCTGAAAATGGCAGGAATTATATTGAACCACACTGAAAAATGCAGAACAACAATCTATGGCTCTGATTTTAGTCAATTTAGGCTATTCTGCCATGAATATCGTTGCTTATGTTTTTTCCGTGAATTAATGCCCTACTTGCCCTACATACAAGAGTGTCACACAAAAGTAGTACAAATAGCTGATCTACAAGGTCGCGATGCAACACGCTGTGAGCTTGTAGATCGGCTATTTTCAAAAAATGTAAAATTGTTTTTCAAATAAGAATAAAAAAGGAATGGTTTTGGACATACAAGGTGTGTGTGTGTACTTTCATGTGTGCTTGCGTGTGTGCATCTGTGTGATACTGTATAGACATACTGCATGTGTATGAAAGTGAGAGAAGCCAAAGGTGCTGAAAAAAAATCCCAGGGTTGGGAGTCAAACCAGACAATAGGCCTAAATTATTGGCTGTGACATTATTTGAGCAGCTTGTAAGGGCCTCTTAAGTAACATCCAAAGTCTAACGTAAGTAGAGCCCACTTGTACTGTAGGCATGGGACACCCGCCCTTAATTGTTGTCCCTGGCATGAGGGAAAGAATCATTTATTCCGTAACTCTTAGGTGTTAATGCTATATGTCTTGGTCCAGTAATCACATCTATCAGCAGTGGAGATACTCTTCCCTGGTAGAAACTTTGCCCCTTTACTAGGATGCTCTCTCCAGCAAATCCTCATTGTTAGCAAACCGAGCTCTGACAAATCTCCCATTACAGACACCACAATTCTTCCTTAGCTTGCTCGCCCTGTCCAGGCTATCGATCGTATCCAATTTCAGTCTGGCCTCCTCATCTACTCCCCTGCACAAGCCCCCCCCCGCCCCCCCCCCCCCCACGACCCCCTAACCCCAACCCCCTACTTCTGGCTTCTGGACCATAGCCACAGTTCCTGAGGAGTCTTACATTCTCTACTTTCACAACTGCTCAATTACATACATGCATGTGTTTCCGCGCACGTACGTACGCACGCACGCACGCACGCACGCACGCACGCACACACACACACACACGCACACACGCACACGACACACACACGCAGGCAGGCAGGCAGGCAGGCAGGCACGCACGCTCGCACGCAGGCAGGCACGCAGGCACGCGCGCACACGCACACACACAGACATGCACATACTCACCTCTAAGATCAAGCTCCCAATCATTGATGTACTTTATCGCTGTCCACAGCCGTGACAGAACTCCTTTTATCTGTCAGTATGTCAGTTACCGCTCAGAGAGACGCACGGACACAGGCACGCACGCACACACAGACACACACACACGCACAAAAAGCTGTATCACACTACTGGTCGTAAATCACCTCTCAATGGGTTCTCTGCTGTTTGTGTTCAGTCTAGCTGTCAGTATCCTTTCTTTCTTTTATCTTCTCTTCACGCGTTCTTCCTGAATGAGCAGAATGTTGAGATTGATTTATCAAGTCTCTCCATGTTTCAGGTGAACTCTAGGAGCTAAGGTGTCACTGAACCATCAAGGAGAAAAACCTGATGAGATAACGTTATATTTGAGAGAATAGTTTTCTTAGGCGATTATTTACAAATAATTTGAGATTGCCTTACGGAGAATTTCAGGTTTTGTAGTCTGTGTCTGCGCTATTTATCAAAATAAAGAATGCATTAACAAGATAGAATAATATAATTGTGTCAATGCATGCATGTTGGAACAAGTTGTGAATAGAGGAGCATAGGAAAGCTACACAACTCACAGACCCATAAGACTATGGTCCTATAAGGATAAGGATAAGGATAAGGATCTCATTCAATCATACGCTGTCTTACTAAAAGAGGACAGGCTGTGGTGTCAAGAGGAGAACTTACAGTCTACTGGGTCAGCACACTGTACATCAGGTGCCACACAGATTAATTGAGGTGGTTTTCACCCCGTGGACATGGAAAGTTTGAAAGTTTCTTGGTTTGAGAGACTAGTATGTGTTCATCCTTGGGAGTGGGTGCAAGCTTTGAGTTTCCGAGGTGTGCTATAAAGTCGTGCAAAGGGTTGGCACACTAAACTCATAATTCGGGTGCAGCTGATAAACATTTAGAATGCACACACGAAATACGCTAAATGCTTATTTTAATGCATAGCAGCAGTCAAACAATGAACATGTTTTCGTCCTGACGAAGGCCAGATGGCTGAACCATGTTCATTTGTTTGACAATGTGAATGCAGATGTTCCCTTTTTTGTACTATGACTGCTTTCATATGGTTTTTGTTCCTTGTGCTTGAGATGATCACTTATTCAAAGCAGCACAATAGTTACATCGTCGCTTCAGTCATATACGCTTCACAACAAACAGTTGTTAGGTATGTTTCTTTATGTTTTCAATGTTCTTGTACATGAGCCTAGTGCCTATATATATATATATATATATATATATATATATATATATATATATATATATATATAATCTTCACTGACCAAATCTTCACTGACCAACTATTTTGAGTATATTATTTTATGTGATCCACTCCCTGATGGTTTTGTGGGTCTTTTTCATTCGGTTTGCATGTGCTTTACATGTGTTTCCCCCAATTAATTTCTTCTTCTTGGTCTGAGCTGAAGATACAGAATACGATGAAGCTACATGGGGGAGGTGATCTCTGGTAAGAACAAGATTATCTGTAGTTGCTGTCTGTAGATTTCTTCCTGGTACTCGGATCTGGCTCGGATAATGACTTGAAAAGGGACTTCAGTACAAGGGCTTTGGTCAATATTTCATATTCATTGCCTTGTAAAGCTGTACGCTGCTAGCTCTTTATTTCCCCTGGATCAACTTTGTATAATAATGCAATTATTATTTTCTAATGAATTATTTCATATACAGATACAGTGAACAGAGAGACAGGAAAGGAGGGTGAGAGAGGGGAATGACATGAGTGAAGCGCCTCAGGTCAAATTAAAACCTGGGTCACCTGCAGGAAGGCCTATATAGCCTTATATGGTATACACTCTTACTCTGTGAACTAGTGGGGCACCCCAATTATGCTTTTTTGATATGGGTTGGTGTTTCCCTTCACACACAATTTAGAATTGAGGTTATACTTGAGCTGCTTCTCGTCAGTCTCATTAAACTCTAGGTAAGCTGTAGGTGTTACACCTTGGTCATATTACAGCTTCAAGTTGTCGTGGTTTATGGTTTCGGGAGAGGGGTGTTATGGTTTGCAATCTTGACTGGTGTGTAAGAATAGCTAAACTCGATAGATTTGTCCGAAATAGATGGACATTTGCAGAAAATACACCTCACGGCACATCGAGAGCTTCTAGATCGGGTACTTGGCATACAGGGAAAAAAGGAGGGGACCAAGTATAGACCCCTGGAGGACACTGGTCAACAAAGTAAATAGGGCTTAAGGGGTCAAAGGATGTGTGGCATGTGAAAAACTGATAGATGTAGTAGTGACTGAAGGGCATTATTACAACATTTTAAAGACAGCACTGCGTCTGGAGCCCTCGCCATCTGGTAAGAGTATTTTAATAATGAGTGAAGCTCAACATTCTTTATGCTTCACAATAACACTGCCAATAATGCAGCTATCATTTGCACTGGAAACACTACACTACTTCATATAGTTAAATTCAGCTGTCATTCAGGTCCATAGATGGGATTTTAAAATATATTCTTTCACAGGGACGTCATCAAAGTGCTGACATTTGCGGTAGCGAGAACTAAGCTCATTAGAATTTCACACCAAGATTTAATGCATATTTTACTCTGCTGTAATGTAACTGTTAATGAGGGAATGTTTACTCAGCTTTCACGATCTCCCTCTTGGGTTGATAAAGTAATATGTTTATTCTCTCACATATGCCTCCTCTAATGACCCATGATAATTATGTAGTGATGATATAAACCACAGCAGAGCATACTTTTTGTCCACATGTATTAAAGTCAAGTGATTTTTTGTTTTTTTAAATAAGTATTTTGTTAAAAAGGTAAAGCTTTATATTATGATAGTAATAATTGCTATAGTGTTGGTTTAGTAACAGGAGTATCCCCATCTCTCCAGCTCTTTATGATTTGAAAATAGGCTACATTTTCAGGCATACGTGACACATTTTCAGCCAATCAGGTGAGAGTAAACAGAAAATACATTAGGTTGGTATACATATGTTATCCAATCAGGAGACTGCAAACTCCAAAAATAATATATATATATATATATTCCAATTTCAATTTCCCTCTATAGGTACTCTCAATAGCGAGCAAAAGGCTGAGGGTAATGATTGGTTTATTTTACAGAAACAAGTCTTGTTGTTCTCTCCTTAGCAGACAGATCATTGTAGTCTCAAATATTGTCTGTCTTTGATTATGCAAAATAGTACAAGGTGAGGTATACATTGACGCTTCACCTTCCACACTGAAGTCTCTTGATGCAGTTCATCACAGTGCTCTGTATTTTAGTACTGGTGATGGGTTTCACACTCATCATCATTGCATTTCATATGGAAAAATGGTTTGGCCGTCTCTCACCATTCAAAGAGATCAACATGGTTGTTTATTTATTTACAAGGCCTTGTGTGGCAAGCTCCCAATTTGTATTTATCATTTGTATTTATTTTTAAGTTTTAGTGCTATAGGATATCAGACACGCACACAGACACACACTAGACATTCCACTTTTTATTAATGAGTCAGGAAAGAGCGCTTTCACCTGTTATGCTCCTAAGCTTCAGCACCCTCTGAAACTGGATCATCTGGTCTCCATAGAGACGTTCAAGGTGCTACTTGAGGATGCATTGCATAGGAACTGCACCTGCTTCAAGTAGCCCTCTTATTCTGTCTGCACCTGTGATTTTAAGTGATTTTTGTTGTTGTTTTTACTGTTTTTACTGTCCCTCAACCCATTAGTTTTTATGCTGTAATCAGGGCATCCATGTAAGAGAACTTGCTCTCAATGGTCTACCCTGGATAAATAAAGGTTAATTGATGAATAAATTATTGGATAAGATTGGTATCCTAATCTGAAAAAATATTTCCTGTTTACTAAAGAGCTGCAGAAATGGGTTGACTCCTGTTACTGAACAAACACTAGTCTACAGTAATAATTACTATGGGAATATATAGAGCTATTTAACACTTATTTTAACAAACAAACAAACATACAAATCATCACTTACACCACCAGTGGCACATGAAGCTGTATCACTTTTAACCAGTGCTGCAGTACTTGATGTCAGTCGAAGATGATTCCAACTAATGGATATTATAAATATTAAAGGTGCCATAGCATCCTCAGCATGGCATTAATACGTAGTTATTATGAACCCTCAATGCAATATGTCTGTTCTGAACCATCTCATTTGGCTCACTGATGAAAGAGTTATATTGTGGTGCAGTGCGACAAAAGCAGCCTCTTCTTCAATGCTGAAGAGAAAAGAATACCATGGGTCTCCATTTCTGGTTTTAGCTGGCTTCATCAGGGATCCCTTGCGTGTGCACACACATGGACCTTCGTTGAAGTGCATTATTCCAAATAAGAAACTTTTGATTTAATTGATAGACAAATGTGAATATCAAGGGATTCCAGGTCATTCAGGCTGATGTGGAAAAAAAATAAAACTGCAGCAAAATGTTTTGCTAATCCCATGAACAAAAGTAATTATTTCTGTCTGTGAAATGCTGGCCTGGGAGCATCACGTCCCACTGTAAACCACAAGCTAGTAAAAGGAGGCGATAACCTGGGGAAATGATTAGATCCTTCATAAGCTTCACAGAAGCACACACACAAACATACTTAATTTTGATAGCTTCTAAATTCGTATCACTTCTTCAAAATACACAACTCATAAACAATAATTGAATATGTTTTGCCCTGCCAAAATACAGAACCTCTGGGTAGATTTCATATCTATAAAAGTATTTATCGTTTATCCTACAACACACAGCTTTGTCACAAAACGCAACCGTCTTCAAAGGATTGGTTTATCAACAGGCCTAAGGCAAGATTTTTTACTTACTCTAGTCCACACGAGAGCTGCATTTTAAAATGGGATTGGATTTAGATTCAAGATTCTACATCTATAGGCAAGACAAGGCAAGTATATTTGTATATCAAATAAACCATTCAAAGTGCTTTACACAAAGCATTAAGCATCATTAAGACAGCACATTAAGAGAGTGCAAACGAAACACATTATGAAAAGACATTTTAATACAACCAGAGGTTTCTCAGTTCCAAAATATGAATGTGAAGTTGGGACATGGACATTTACCTATTTATCACCACTTGCTTTAAGCTTTTTGACACCAACTTTTTTCTCTCTTTTTTTTTTTTTTTACCAGTGTGGGGGTAGGGGGGTGGGTGTCATATCTGTGACATTTGCTTGCTTTGCCAATAGGGGAGGTGGATGCAGACGGCTGTTTTGAGGAGAGAAAATGCGAGTAGAGCAACTCTTTCATCTGGTCAGTGAACTCCAAGAAAGGCGAGGAGGAGGGGGAAAGGATGACTGAAGGTGGAAGAGGAGGGTGATCTGGATGTAGTTTGAGGGGTGAGGGAGGTGGCTCCTGTTCCTCTTGGCTGTGAGTAGTCTTATGTTTAGAGCTCTCTTCAGGCGGGGACACTGTGTTATCTCCAACTTTTGTTTTGGTACATCGCGTCTCCCGTCCTTGGCAGAGAGAACAGATGGGTGTCGCAGTGCGTCCATACACGGACAAATGTGTCTGTGACTAATTTTTGATTTAGTTTTTACATAACATTATAATGTTCCTATTTTGATCATAAGACCCAATTACTGAATGTCAGTCACAGTGGTTCTCATTTTTTTAATTTCCAAGAACCCCCATAACTCTGAGAGTGTACAAACGAACCAAATGGACCTGTAAGGGACCATTTGTACACACTCAGAGTTACAGACCTGTAATGGTCAATTTGGACCACCTTCAAGCAACCCCGAAGGTCCCTCAACCCATTTTGAGGACCACAGCACTAATAGTATAGCCTACATTTAGGGCTATAGCTCTGTGTCTGGTACTATTTGTATGTCCATGGCAAAAATAGAAATTTGACAGAAATGTTCACCACAAGCCGGCATGGCCATGAACCCTGCGCAGGAAGTAAAATGTTAAGAGATAACATAGATAGATAAATAAATTACCATGTGTTGTTGAAGTAAAGTCCATCTGCCTTAAAAAGATGCCTGCGATCTCCGAAAAATATTAAATTGTACAATTGAACAATCTGCTGAATCTCTCAGCTCCTCTCCTGACAGGCGGTAGAGGGCCACTGATAAGTGGCCCTCTACCAGCAACAGATCAATGAAGACTTCTCAACATCATTTGTCCCTACATATATGTATGAATCTATGTTAATTTTCACAGTTTGATGTGCCGCCAGGATATCCAGATTTCTTCCAGAATTCCATGCTCAGTCAGTCATTAGCTCTACCTGTAGCCTTTAACTTTCCGAGTACTCAAGTAACTCAGAAAGTTGTTACTCTGGTACATGAGAGTAAACTTTATCAGCATCGAATACCGCCCAACTCACTCCAAATCCAACTCACTCCATGAAGACTTAAGAAATATTTGCCCAACTCACTCCAGGGCTGGGACAACTCCCTCCAGGACCAAAGACCAACTCCCTCCAGGACCATAGCCAACTCACTCCAGGACCAAACCCAACTCACTCCATGCAATGTCACCAGTGTAATATTGGTTCAATGTGTCAGTGGTGTAAAGTAACTAAGTACATTAACTTAAGTACTGTACTTATGTACAATGTTGGGTATTTGTGCGTTATTTGAGTATTCCCAACTTCCAATGGTTTTACCTCTACTCCACTACATATTGGATCCACATATTGTTTTTTTACTCCACTAAATGTATTTGTTTTACTAGTTACTTTGCAGCTATAAATTATAATATTATAGTGTGTGTGTGTGTGTGTGTGTGTGTGTGTGTGTGTGTTGAATCGGTGGAGACTCTTACATTCTAACCCTAACCCTAACCCTAAACCCTAACCCTAACCTGGGTGGAGGGTGATTATGCGGGTGAACTCAGTGGAGGAGGGCCAAAACCTTAACGAGGAATATAACAACACCTCTTGATTTGACCAACAATAGAATAAGACATCTAACAAACACTGGACTCCAAGTGCCAAAGTGGCCAGCGAGCCCCCCCCCCCCCCCCCCAGAACCATTAAGTTGTTTTGTAGAGACAGTATTTAAAACTTTAACCAAGCCTAAAACAGAATAGAGTTAAAAGTAACAAATTCCTCAATATTGTACTTAATTCCTCAATATTGTACTCAATAATAATTTTTGGAGTGAGTTGGGCAAGTGTGTGGAGTGAGTTGGGCAAGTGTGTGGAGTGAGATGTCTGGAGTGAGTTGGGCGCGATTTGGAGTGAGTTGGATTTGGAGTGAGTTGGGCGGTTACCTCAGCATCCCCCTGTAATGGTCTAGATTAGAACAGAGAAACAAGAAATAACACCAACTTCACACATGCATGAATGAAAACACGCACACACTTATGTGTAAGATGATGATCATAACATACTGTTTGAGTATGTGTGTGGGGTGTGATTAAATAATATCTGTGGTGTGTGTAAGGTGCTGTGTGTATGATATGATGATGCTCTCTTTTTTTTTTTTTTTTGGCTCTTTCTTTTCTTTAAATCTTTTCATGATTTTATCATTATTTTGTTGTTATTATCTATGCTGCTGCATTGTCTGAAGGAAGCAACAACAAAAAAAGGTTTTACTCTTATGTACCTGTGCACAAGATGTAACAATAGCCTAAAAGTACAACCTTGAACCTTAAACCTTGTATGTAGTAGGTCCTACATCTACATTCATAAAGTAAGCATGCCTGTGTGAATGCAGTGTTGTTCCTTGTTTCTCTGTTTCTCTCATCTAGAGAGACCATTACAAGGGGCTGCTGGTAAAGTTGTCTAAGGTGACAGATTAGGTATGGGCCTTCTTAGGGCTGCTGTCTGCTGACATCCAATACAAGGATGTGTAGCAATAATATATAGGCTATTGCTAAAGGCAGTAGATGCATCTGTGACGGTGGCCAGGTTGTCACATGTAACTTGCCACTTCTTTTTAGAATGCTGACACTCTTTACTTTGTCTCAATAATAAATAAATAACAATACACATTAAACTCACAACAATAAAATATCAGTTGCACGGTAAAGTGCGGGGTGCGTAATTACTGTGAGAATAATACTGTTTGTTAGGTACTGCAAGACTACGCCACCTTTTTATTTAAGAGGTAGGGTCCTCTGTAACACTCTTTCTTAGGCTATTCACAGGTTCGAGTTTACCCAGGTAAGTACAATACTTTTAAATGAGAACAACACTTCAACACATATCCCTTGGAGAAAGCTGGACGGAAACAGGTTTGTATAAAAAGGTAATCTATTTTATTAAGCTAATACAGTGGCGTCTATAAGCCATAAAATATTGAAAAGCATAAACAAAATATAACACTAATTCTAAAACCTCAACCTCCTAATGCGCCCACTAACTAACTAAAATACAGGAATACAGACAATCACCAAACACTAAAAACAGACAGGGCTTGTGCAAACTATAGCAAATAAATAATGAATTTAGCGTTAAAGTGCCAACTATTACTGAAGCAGTAAAGTGCCAAGTGCCAATTCAATTGCTATATGTCATATACTCATCACGGTTCAATGCAAAAGGTGGGAATGTCCTTATATGGGGTTTAACTGGAGCGGGGGTTTAGGCCAGGAATCACTGTCTCTTCTTGTCTTCGTGCGTATTGCCTGCAATCATAGAAACTAGAACCAGTTCATCTGTTCAGGTATATTTCACATATGAGGTTTAGGACCGTGGGTTTATAAAGGTAACGTTGCATAGAAGGACACTTACTCGCCCGCCAGACTGTACGTCTGGCTTTGAGGGTGTGAAGCGCGCAACGTTATCGCCACTGGACCTCTCCTCCGTTCCTTGGTTCGTCGGTCTGTCCTCCCCGTCTCTGCTGCTACTGCGCCGTCTGCTCACCGTCCGCTGCTGGTGGCTTGGTACGTGCCGCGATCACTGTATTCCCCACCTCTGCTCCGTGGTATGTCTGCTCCTCCTGTGCACAACCGTCCCTTCTGGCTGTCACTTCCACACTGCCCTGTATGCCTGTCTCTCTGCTGTCCAAGTGGCTCGCGCTCACTTTTGAATAAGGTGGGCCACACCCTACTCCGCCCTCATTCGCTCTGCCACCAGCGTGACCTGGGGACATTGGCCGTCCGCTGTCACAAGGCCAATGTCACACAGCCTATAGGGGAGTCCAATGTCAAGTGGCTCGGGGACCGGGGGGAAATACATTGTCAACCATAAAACATGCAGTGCAGAAATATAGTTAAGAGAATGATGTTTTTAAGTGCGTAATACAGGTTTTTCATCATCAATAAAAAATGTTACAATTTGGTTTCACCCCCCTGCTTTGACCCTGTCACATCCCCCCCCACTTTTCCGTTGCCAGTCCCTGCAACTGTCCCTAATCATGTCCATACCTCTGGGGTGGCTGGCCTATATTTGCTCTTCCCGAGCGCCGTGGCTCATCTGGTGCTCTCGGGACGGAGAGAAACCCATAATACTGCGGCGTTGTTGCTTCTACCTGCTCGGGCTGCACTACAGCTGGGGGGTCCTCGTGGGGCGACCTGGGGGCTACACACACTTTCAACGCATTTCTATGTATGGTCTTTTCTCGCCCCCCCTTCTCGGGTCTGACTCGGTACACCAACCCCGTAGCTCCCACCTGTTCCATCACTGCGTAAGGCTCGGGGTCCCACCACGTACTCAATTTCCCCTGGCCATCTCTCTTCCTATTTCGAATCCACACTCTCTCTCCTGGTAATAGGGGTGTAATACCGGCCCTACGGTCATAAACCTGCTTTCTCCTCTTGGCCGTTTCTCCCATCCTCTCCCCTGCGGTCCTATAAGCTGTCGCCATTCTCTGTTGGTGGTCCTGTACCCAGCCACCCACTCCCATGCGCTCTTGCGCTGACTGCACTCCTAACTGGACATCTATAGGGCGCCTCAAATGTCGGCCAAACATTAAGTAGGCGGGGGCATAACCCGTAGCACTATGGATCGTGTTGTTATAAGCATGAACTAACTCGGGTAAGTGCTCATTCCATCTTCCTTGTTTATCAGTGTCTAGTGATCGCAACATGTTCAGTAATGTCTGATTAAATCGTTCCACTCCACCGTTCCCAGCCGGGTGGTACGGAGTGGTGCGACTTTTTGCAATACCATAAGTCTGACATAAATGGTGCATTAACTCGGACTCGAAGTTGGGGCCTCGATCTGAGTGGAACCGGGCCGGACAGCCGAACGGCTGGATAATATGCGTCCATAACGCACGGACAGTGGTGTGCGCAGTCTGGTCTCGGGTGGCAATAGCCCAACTATAACGGGTGAATAAGTCAGTAGCTACCAGAATGTTTTGCCACGCATCAGCAGGCCTACCTAATGTGAGGAAATCAATGGCTATTACTTCTAGTGGATATGAGACTTCAAAGGGTTGTAAGGGGGCCCGAGGCTCTGACCTGTTCCTCTGCAGGCTGCAGGCGACACAACCCTGTTGTAACTGACGCACCGCTCCCTCCATGCCTGGCCAATAGAACCGACGTCGCAGCTGGGCCAAGGTCCTCTCCAACCCAGCATGCGCCGCGGCCGTGTGGATTCCTCTCCATACCTCCTCTCTGCGTGAACCTGGACAAATGATCTGTGAGTATTGTTCTTTGGTATAAGGATCGGTCACCTTCCTATATAACACATGATTTCGTATAATCAGTTTGTTCCACTGGCGTAACAGTTGCCGCGCTCCCCGAGTCCAATTCTTCCTCTCCACCATATTAGGGGCTCTCCCCCGTTCCACGCACCTCTTCACCACCTGCACATCTGGATCCCGATCCTGCGTCTCTCTCCACTCATCCTCCCGGGCTGCTGGCGTCGATTGTACAGCCGCCACATCTACAGGCTGCACTGGGAACCGCGATAGGGCATCAGCGTTGGCGTTGTTTTTGCCCGGTCGATACTTGATGTCGAAAGTAAACGACGCAAGTTGAGCAGCCCACCGTTGTTCCACAGCTCCCAATCTAGCCGTTTGGAGATGCGCAACAGGGTTATTGTCCGTGAATATTGTGAATCGAGCGCCAGTGAGATAATCTTTAAACTTCTCGGTCACGGCCCATTTAAGGGCCAAAAGCTCCAATTTGAACGAGCTATAATTTGCGTCATTCTGCTCGGTCGGGTGGAGACTGCGGCTTGCATAAGCTATTACACGTTCGTGACCGTCTTGGACCTGGGCTAGAACCGCTCCCAACCCACGGCCACTCGCATCAGTGTAAACCACAAAAGGCTGTGTATAATCCGCATACGCTAACACCGGGGCTTGTGTGAGGGCACTCTTTAACGCATCAAACGCCCGCTGGCACTCCGAAGTCCACTCGACTTTACACTGGTGGGATTTTACGTCATTTGGGATTCCTATCAATAAGTTGTTTAAGGGTCGTGCTATAGCAGCAAAAGAGGACACGAAACGCCTATAGTAACCCGCTAGACCTAGAAACGCGCGGACCTCGCGGACCGTTGAGGGTGGTGTCCAGTCCCGCACTGCCACCACTTTCTCCGGATCGGGCCGCACTCCCTCTTTGTCCACGACATGGCCCAGAAATTGCACTTCCCTCCGCAGAAGTTTGCATTTGTCTAACCGCAGCTTCAGTCCATGTCTCCACAGGCGTTGGAAGACGAGCTCGAGGTGCTGTAGATGAGAGGAGAAGTCAGGTGAATATACTATAATGTCATCAAGATATACCAGCAAGGATTCTGTCACCTGACCACTCAGACACTGCTGCATCAGCCTCTGGAACGTCGCGGGCGCATTACAAAGCCCGAACGGCATGCGTTGAAACTCGAACAGGCCCAGCGGGGTCGTAAAGGCGGTCTTCTCCCGGTCCCGGGGATCCATTCCTACTTGCCAATACCCGCTGGCCAGGTCTAACGTGGAGAACCATTGCGCCTTCGTCAGGCTGGTGAGCGTCTCTTCTATCCTGGGTAGGGGGAAGGCGTCCTTGTGCGTCACGGCGTTAAGTTTCCTGTAGTCGACGCAGAACCTCCAGCTGCCATCTTTCTTCTTGACCAGTACGATAGGTGCCGCCCACGGACTGCAACTCTCCTTGATGACTCCCTTCTCCAGCATCTCATTCAGGAGGGTCTTCATCTCCCGGTACATGGAGGGCGGCAACGGCCGGTGTCGCTCTCGTATGGGTGCCGCGTCTCCGGTCGGTATCTGGTGTTGCACGACGTCCGTCCGTCCGAAATCCTCGTCATGGATGGCGAACACCTTCTTCCACCGACACAACATCTCGTGTAACTCTCTCTTCTGCGCCTCCGGCAGGTCATCACGCTCCGTCAACACTTCCATCTCTTCGGGCAGGGTCTTCAGTGGTCCATCATCTTCCACACTGATTACGGCCACTTCCACCTCTCCGTCGGTCCCCAGGGACAGGCTCAGGTCCCTGCCGCCTCGGACATCCGCTTCTTCCACCGGGTACAGCCTCCCCAGCTTCTGGTGGCGGTCCAGGACCAGACTATATGCGTGTGGGTTGCACACTCGTATGGGAACACGTCCGTGGCGCACCGTGACGAGGGCACGGGCCACTCCCAAATCTTTTCCATCCGGCAAGGCTTCCATCAAGGCCTCGTAGTCCGCTCCATTTGGTCCTCTCCAAGCGCGGCCCCAGATCATCACTTCACTCTGCGCGGGGATTCGAATCTTCCGCCGGCCGACCGGCCACACATAACCGATGGACCCATCTTCGTTCGTCACTGCCTCCACCCTCCTACAGGTGGCGAATGCGTCCTTCCACAGCGTCCTTCCCTGCTGACATGGAAACACAGGCCTCCCAGGCCATTTAAAGAGGGCATGCCATACAGCGTTCACGACATTCATCCCAATAATCAGCGGTTGAGTACAATGTTCATCTTTCACGATTACAACTCCTCTCCCTGGGATCTTCATTCCCTCCAGCTCTAGGTCCAATATGGCATAGCCAGTGTACGGTAAGTCAAGACCATTAGCGGCGCGTAATTTAAAAACAAGGGGCCCATTTCCCAACGTTAGGTGTGAGAATTTTTCCTCAAATAAGCTTTGCTGCATTAATGTGACTTGTGACCCAGTATCCAGTAACCCCCTTAAGTGGACTCCTCCCATAGTGATCCCAATAGTCGGACAGTCCCCAATAAACACTTCATTAGCCCTTGATCTGGCGAGTGCGCGCTGCACCCCTGTCTCCCGGACCTCGGCGACAGGGCGTACTAGTTTAAATGATTGGGGTCAGATTTACAAAAGCGAGCAATGTGCCCAGACTGCCTACAGCTCCTACAGATCGGCCTACCTCCCTCATCCCACTCGTTGCGTTGGTACGGCTCCCGGCGTCGTTCAGATGGAGGCGAACCGCGAGGTCGTGTATCGGTGGTGTTGGGTCGAAGGAGCGGTCTGATCTCTTTCATGAGCTCCTGCGTAAACCCCTGCATTTGCGATTTGACGTCTTCCATAATCTCCTGTTTCAGTTTCTCTCTCCATTCAGATTCCTGTGAGGGTGTTGGGATAGAGACAGGTTTAACAGCATGGCACAAGATTTCAGCAGTCCCTTCTCTTCTATGTTCAGTGTCTAGTAGGAAGGCCTCATTTTTTAGGGCGGCGAAGTCTTCTGTGGGGTTTCGACGGGCATATATTCTTAAGGCTTGACCCAGAGGGCCTTCAGACAGTCCTACAAGTAACTGCTCTCGCAGAATGGCATCGGAGGGAGCGGTGTCTGGGTCGAGCCGCCGCAGCCCGCAGAACAACTCTCTAAGCCTCAAAATATAAGCCTGCACACTTTCGCCTGCGCGTTGCGCACAGCCATAGAACAAGGCACGAGCTTGGGAAGCAGAAACAGATGTTTTATACAACGTGTCTAAACATTTAAAGACTTTGGCCACTGTATTGCGATCTTCCTTGTCAATTACACTAATTTGTCGCTTAGCTTCCTCAGTAAGGGTCTGTACTACAAAAGCAACTTTTTTCTCCTCTGTTAAATCCTGAGTGCCCAATAATCCTTTAATCTGTTCTCTCCATTCCCTGTATTTCTCCTCACCTTCTATGCCCGAAAACTTAGGTAGCCACGGTGCCCCTGGATACACTGGCATCATCATCATTACTTTCTTGATTCAACCAAACAAAACAAAACAAAAAGCAGCAAAACAGCAAAATTTCATGTTGTTCTCTACCCAGTCCTGCCGCGCTACGCCAAATATGTGACGGTGGCCAGGTTGTCACATGTAACTTGCCACTTCTTTTTAGAATGCTGACACTCTTTACTTTGTCTCAATAATAAATAAATAACAATACACATTAAACTCACAACAATAAAATATCAGTTGCACGGTAAAGTGCGGGGTGCGTAATTACTGTGAGAATAATACTGTTTGTTAGGTACTGCAAGACTACGCCACCTTTTTATTTAAGAGGTAGGGTCCTCTGTAACACTCTTTCTTAGGCTATTCACAGGTTCGAGTTTACCCAGGTAAGTACAATACTTTTAAATGAGAACAACACTTCAACACATATCCCTTGGAGAAAGCTGGACGGAAACAGGTTTGTATAAAAAGGTAATCTATTTTATTAAGCTAATACAGTGGCGTCTATAAGCCATAAAATATTGAAAAGCATAAACAAAATATAACACTAATTCTAAAACCTCAACCTCCTAATGCGCCCACTAACTAACTAAAATACAGGAATACAGACAATCACCAAACACTAAAAACAGACAGGGCTTGTGCAAACTATAGCAAATAAATAATGAATTTAGCGTTAAAGTGCCAACTATTACTGAAGCAGTAAAGTGCCAAGTGCCAATTCAATTGCTATATGTCATATACTCATCACGGTTCAATGCAAAAGGTGGGAATGTCCTTATATGGGGTTTAACTGGAGCGGGGGTTTAGGCCAGGAATCACTGTCTCTTCTTGTCTTCGTGCGTATTGCCTGCAATCATAGAAACTAGAACCAGTTCATCTGTTCAGGTATATTTCACATATGAGGTTTAGGACCGTGGGTTTATAAAGGTAACGTTGCATAGAAGGACACTTACTCGCCCGCCAGACTGTACGTCTGGCTTTGAGGGTGTGAAGCGCGCAACGTTATCGCCACTGGACCTCTCCTCCGTTCCTTGGTTCGTCGGTCTGTCCTCCCCGTCTCTGCTGCTACTGCGCCGTCTGCTCACCGTCCGCTGCTGGTGGCTTGGTACGTGCCGCGATCACTGTATTCCCCACCTCTGCTCCGTGGTATGTCTGCTCCTCCTGTGCACAACCGTCCCTTCTGGCTGTCACTTCCACACTGCCCTGTATGCCTGTCTCTCTGCTGTCCAAGTGGCTCGCGCTCACTTTTGAATAAGGTGGGCCACACCCTACTCCGCCCTCATTCGCTCTGCCACCAGCGTGACCTGGGGACATTGGCCGTCCGCTGTCACAAGGCCAATGTCACACAGCCTATAGGGGAGTCCAATGTCAAGTGGCTCGGGGACCGGGGGGAAATACATTGTCAACCATAAAACATGCAGTGCAGAAATATAGTTAAGAGAATGATGTTTTTAAGTGCGTAATACAGGTTTTTCATCATCAATAAAAAATGTTACAATTTGGTTTCACCCCCCTGCTTTGACCCTGTCACACATCAACAGGAGTACAGGCTCTATTGACCACATCACAATTACACAACGATTTCAGCATTGGCTTACAGTTACAGTCATATGATCCCACAGTGCACACACAGGCCATAACATGGACAACATGTTGTGTGTTATGACGGGAGAGAGACCAGTGGTGTAAAGTAACTAAGTACATTTACTGAAGTACTGCACTTAAGTACAATTTTGAGTACTTTTACTTCTACTCCGTTACATCTCAGAGGCAAATATTGTACTTTTCTCCACTACAATTATTTGAAAACCTTAGTACCTAGAAACTTTGTAGATTTTGATTATTATTACGAAAACATACATTAACCAGCCCTATTCGGCATTTCGGCAACAATGCATGTGAACGCATTGTGAGTGTAGCTGCCAGTGCCACAGGTTTAACAAATGTCCACGTATCATACAGATGTATTTTCTGGTACTTTATTTACATACGGCTTCTCCAAACTCCTCCAAACAGTCACCATTAAGACACCGTGAAAACTATAAGAAATAAAACATACATTTTGTTCACTTATTGATTCCATAGTCATTGTGAAGCAGAGGCCTCTTGATTATTAAGTCCACACAGGTGCATCCAATTATTGCCATGTTACACTGAAGTCTCACAACCAAAGTTTAACTTGTAGATTACAACACACACACAACCAATACACTCAATGAAAGGCACAGAATGCAATCAAAAGTTACCGTGTGCGCCTCGTGTGCAGAACTGTAGCAATATTATCTCTCTCTCAGAGTTTCTCACAGACGTGACCACTCTGTGTCAGCTCTGCTAGCTTCTGACTTGATTGACAAGCTTCACTCTGCCCAAATTACCGTAACCCTCTAACAATGGGCACAGCATTTTTACCTTAAATCTTGTACTATATAAACCCTTTTAATATAGTTATTGTATCTTTTTTTTTTTTTAACTTTTAATACTATTTATTCATAATGAAATGAATATGTTAACCCAGTGTGTAGGCCTACATGAACTTTACATAAACAAACATATTTTTAATTATAACTGAAACCACTGTCTCTCCTTCTGGGACAGTTACAGTGAGCTTGTAGATTGAACACTTGTTTGATACCAATACTTTTGTAAATTGCAAGCATTTGTTTTAGCCCAAGGAGTGGTTTTGGTGCAAAACAAATGCTTGCAATGGATTCAGAATCATAAAAACACCCTAGTTTGACCTTTCACATGCTACTTAAAACAGAATTCAATTTTATTTTTTTGGGGGATTTTTTTTTAACCAAGCCCATGGTGGGTACCCCAACTTTAAGGAGCTGTCAAAAATTCTCCTAGGGAAACTGCATTTCAGTCTTTGTGAGATGTGTTACTAGACACCTTTACAAACACATTGGTGAAGATTTTTTTTGGTAAGGAACTTATTCCAAGATTGGAAAATATTCTGCTAATATCCCCTGACTAGAGGGAGAGGGAGAGAGACAGACTGACAGAGAGAGAGAGAGAGAGAGAGAGAGAGAGAGAGAGAGAGAGGGGGGGGTGAGCTATCGCTGCCATCTGCAGTCAGGTTAGTGGAAGTACATCATAAAAAACAAGGTAACCTATAAAAGCCTCCATGATAAAACCTAGAAGGCAGATAAAAATGTTCCGTATTAGTGCAAGGCAAACCGTGGACCTTTTGTCCAACAGTAATGAACACCTTCACATCTTAATTTCATGTCACCTGGAGAGCAAAGCAGTGCATGTGTGCGTGCATGCATAGCATGCGTGTGCGCGCGCGTGCGTCACACGTGCTCTCTACGTGCCCTCTCTTAGGAACCAATCAGGTTTTAGATAAACAGAACGTTGCGTCATTGTTATTGTGCTGCTTGGCTCTGTGTTGCTGTTGTTCAACATCTGACCCACATTATTCCACTTCACATTAAACATTGTGCTTAACGACGCTACGAGGTCCTGGTCTAAAAAACTCCGATTAATCAGCACCATGTCGCTTCAAAAGGACGTGCCTGCGTCGGAGGAGGGTTTGCAAGGTAAAGCTGTTATAAATGACGCTATATAACGACAGATCCTATCTCTCTACAGATGACACGATGACATCAGATGACCCTTAATAGCTTTATAACGGTAGCAATCAGGCGATATAAGAAGGAGGAAAATCGCATAATATCTCGGTTTTGGCAGGTTAAATATCCAATGACATGTATATCAAACGTTAATATCAAATGTATGTATGTATTAACAGTTTGCAGATAAGGTACAGTGGGTACAGATTTAAACAAACGGTGCTAAAATGATAACACACAAAAAAAGCCCAAAGGGCTTATTTCCATTGTGGTCCTGTGTATTCAATTCATCGACATCAACAACATGTTTCGGTTGACGTTGCGAAACAAAGCCTGCATGCTGTGATGATGAGTAATGCTTTTGTAACATGATGTCTACGGCTGCGCATTGATTGACATTGACCTTAAACGTGGGTGCGAAAGCGAGTTGTGTGTTGGTTTCCAGTCCAGACCACCTCTTTGATTGGTTTCAACCCCCCGGGCCTCCTCAGGTTCCTGGGTAGAGCTCCACTTCAGTGGCTCTGGGTCTCAGTCCCACACCACGAGTCATCGTGGCAGCCAGGAGCAGATCATCCCCGTGGCCAGTCTGGAGGGAGACATGGAGAAGATGCTGCTGGACGCACAGCATGAGTCCGGGAGGAGCAGCTCCAGGGGCAGTTCACAGTGCAACAGGTCTGTGGACAGCCAGGGACTAGTTGGTAGGATATACCAAAACGATCGCCCCAAAACACAGTCGCCCCGGCCCCCAGGGCAAATCCGGCGACCTCGAAACAGTCGCCATCTGGTATTCCTAAACGTAACCTCAGCAAATGATGCCAAAAAACCTAACCTTATTCCTAAACGTAACTTCAGTAAACTATGCCAAAACCCAACCTTATTCCTAAACGTAACCTCAGTAAAATATGCTTGATTGGTTGATTGAATACTTTATTAACACTTTGTAAAGACAAGCACAGGGAAGTACAGTTCAATACAAGATCTGTTTTTAAATCCAAGAAAGCACTATGGCTTGTTTCCTTTGGGGTCCTTGTACTCAATTCATCGAAAATAATCAAGCCTAAACCTATAACCTTATTCCTGAACGTAACCTCAGTAAACTATGGCTTAACTTAACCTTATTCCTAAACACAACCTCTATTCCTCAGTAAAACAAATACAAGAATACAAGAACCGCTGGGGGCTAGCAGTCCGCGAACAAAATGGGGGCAAGCGTGTTTTGGGGCGAGTGTTAAAACCCAAATGCTAGTAATAACTTTGTTGTATCTGTTCCGGCAACTTTATACATTTCGCAAGATTTAACAGACAGATGGAGCCAACTCGTCCTCCCCAATGTGTAGGCCTAAATTGAGTACACTGATACAGTAGACTATGTGATGTTTTGGAGATTGTGAATTGATAGAAAGCTCTTACATTATCTCACACATGTGTCTCTAGACTAGACTCAATGATGATTTTCTGTGTGCCTTCCAACAGCCCACTCAGAGCACAGACCCCTCTTCTTGTATGGAGAGGCTCTGAGGGAAACAGCTCACAGGTACGTTCAAGCCTTGAGTTATACTTGGTTGCACATCATGTCGTGCACCGAAAATAGCGATCTACAAGGTCACAACTCACAACGCGTAAATCAGGCTTAACTGCAGATGAGAGTAGAAAGAGTAGAACAGTGTGCACATCCAACCCAAGGCCGAATTCATGTGCAAAATCAGCAACGTGCAGAAGGGAAAATCTGTCTGCGCTTGTGCGGACAGCTTCTGTACACTGCATGCAGCCAATATGACTATATGGCACAGGGTTATAGATATCCCAATTTGAACTCTTGAAGACAAATATTTCCTGTTTGATTTAATTTAACACGGTTCACATAATCCATAAGGGCATTTGTAATGTACCATATTGTACCACTTCCAGATGTGATTATTTGGCACTGTGGTAGTATTATAGTTTTGCTCCAAAAGCAGTTGTGTTTCCAATTGTGCCCTTCATTTGATGTGTTTTAGTCAGAGGAAGACTTCCAGGAGAGAAGACGAGAAGTAGAGAACCTTATGAAGAAGAATGCTGACTGGATCTGGGACTGGACCAGTAGACCTGAGAACAATCCACCAAAGTTTGTAGCCTCCGCTGATTTTGTGATTTGTGATTGAATGATTGATTGATGTACTTTATTTAGTAAGACATGAGAACAACAGTACATGGAAGTACAAATTCACAATACAAGGTCTACTAAACTGGAAGGCTCATAAAGCACTAAGCTTGTTTAAAATGAGCCCCCCACGCACACAAATCATGATGACATATAAGAGACAGACAGATATACACACTACTATACAGAACGTCATACAATCAATCCGCTTACAGGTTACTGGTATGAAAAATGTACAGGAGAAAAAAGAGGTAGAGTTTGGGGAGGGGCGGGGGGGGTTAGGTTAAGAGTTTGACAGGGGCCATTTTCGAATTGCAGCCTCCTGAAGGTGTTTCTTTAGGGCAGTTTTGAAAGTGAGTAGGGGTTTACACTCCTTTACTCTTTTTGGTAGGGCA
Organism: Gymnoscopelus microlampas; assembly: GCF_963454915.1. Taxonomy (NCBI): domain Eukaryota; kingdom Metazoa; phylum Chordata; class Actinopteri; order Myctophiformes; family Myctophidae; genus Gymnoscopelus; species Gymnoscopelus microlampas. The sequence continues at coordinate 35,482,773 of NC_139950.1, read as the reverse complement.
TTCCACATTGTACTATACTGTATTTGACAATATGATGTATAACACCAATGAAATGTCAGTGAAAACATCATCTTTATTGTATAGTCGTAGACAAAAACCTTTTAGCACACTCATGCATTTAAACTGTAACTCATTAGGCACCGCTCTACTAACTTATTAATTATTAATCTGTGTGCAACATCATGTGAAGGCAACTTAGTTGCTTCAGTAATCATTACTATGATAGACAGGTAAATGACTGTATACTGTATATGCATGCACATATGTAAGCACATACATTATTTTCTTAGTTATTATTATTGTCAGGGCAATTTAATCATACTCTGCTTTTATTAGACACTGTAGCACAGTCAAGAGAGACAAGAAGGAGAGCACATAGAGGGGATTACTTGTAATACAGGTCAGGTTCAAACCCAGAACAGCGTGATAAAAAGCTGAGCCACCAGGGCACCCACAGAATCTTTAAAAACTCTCAGCTAAATCTGAACCTGGTTTCACTTAGCGATTTGTGGCTGACTGTACTTGAGTATTTTCCTTAAGAGTTCTGCGCAGGAGCCAAATCGCTTCATACTATGGCATTAGGCTGATTGCTCGTTTGTTTTAATGAATTCATGTCTATGAAACATTGATGTGCTCCACCGTAGGGAGTTCCTGTTGAAGCACCCCAGGCGCTCTGCCTCTCTCAGCATTCGGAAAACCAGCGTCATGAAGAAGGGAGGCGTCCTCTCAGCTGACTTCCTCAAGCTTTTCCTCCCTTCCTTGATCATTTCTCACATACTTGCCGTTGGCCTGGGGTAAGGAACGGTGTTTGAACTTGTTCTCACTAACAGAGCTATGCAGATATTCAAGCAGCAAGCATCATAGCGAGTCATAGCTGAAAGCTATGGCAAACACAATTTGTAAGCATGCATCTTTTTAGGGAGGATTGTAACAATTTGTAGCTGTCTTAATTGCTTTTCTTTTTTCTGGATCTGTTTTTCTAGAATATACATTGGGAGACGTCTGACCTCACACAATACCTGCTGAGCAGGTGATGATGTGCAGTGACACCTGTCACATTGATGTGACTCATCCAGCTTGGCAAGCCTTAAAACGGGACCTTCGAGAAATAAGGGAAATGTGGCTGTGTGACACGCTTTATTTTGGCTGATTGCCCTGTGCCCCCACCCACGCTCTGCAAAGAGTCACAGGCGATCATTGCTCTGTCTACTGTCATGTCGTCTCTCTGTGCACAACAATGACCAGTCCCCCATTCCTCACTGTACTACCCACCCTGGCCTGGTGATGACTGCTTCACTGCTTCCTGGTCCTTAAAACTGCATGTCCAGGAACTGACTTAAAATGCCTTGTTCCCCATGATCTGAAAAATCAATTGCTTTAAATTGACCCTGCTACCCGTTGATTCTCTAGAATATCGTTTGTTTTACAAATCTGTTATTGATGGTTATTTTTCTTGGCTTGTAGTCTTGATTTTTCTATGCGCAAGAAATTAGTAATATATGTAGTAAAGCAATTGCCTTGATTTATTATTGCCCGATTTCCATAGTTGTAACATGAAAGAGGAATATGGACAGGTATTATATAAAACTCAGAATAAGGGAGCCTATTCAGCACAATCATGGTCCATTTTTATTATGCTGTTTTCTTCTCTAACGCAAAATAAAAAATGCAAATGTACAGGTATATGCATGTCCTGTAATTATCCCAATTTTAAAGCTACTGGATTTGTGCACACTATCAAAAATGAGCAGGACCATATGCAGATGAACACAATTAGATTTTATTGAACTTTGGTCAAAATAATAAACAAGTGAATACATTGCCACCATGTTAGGAATCAATGGACAAAGACAATGCATTATGTGTTTGTTTTAATGTCATCAGTACATGTTTTATGTAGTCAACCTTCATTTTTGCATTCACAACTAGAAAGATAAGATCCACATTTGCAATACGCAGCTCAAATTTGAGTGACATCCCTAACAAATGAATGAGAGCACATGTATGAGGCCTGTCTGAATTTCCTACTTATTACATGAGTTGGAGGCACTATTACATCAACTGTATGGTGTGCAATTTTCCTCCTCTTTATATATATAATGTGTTTTCATAGACAGCCACAACATAGCAGCAGTATATGAGGACATAACTCTATAAAATAGGATTTAAAAATAATGCACATGAGGTTTGTAAAACGCCTGGGGGACATAACTTGTAGCTGTCACTGTTAGAAGTAGGTATTAAGGCTGCAGATTCCCTTTGTCCAGTGGCCCCATTTCGTGCCATGTAGTTTTTCCAGCCTGCATCCTACAACATGGTCAACTAGAAATAAATGTCTTGACACAAACACATGTTCGGTCATCTCCAACAGTGGTTCTGTTACTTATAGCCCCAAATAGTATTTCCTTAAGATTGCTTGAGATCTGCTCAAAAGACAGTGGTGTGACTGGACATTTTTCCACCTCTCTACAACATAAAAACATGCAAAGCAATAAAGAACAACATGTTTTAATACATAGTTCTAAATTTAAAAACACATCTGTAGTTTTAGTTTCTTTTATTATGTGGATGACAAGGTGTACTTGAGTAGATACAGTCAGTGAAATAATGTCACCGTATTGACTGGGGTAAAGTAATAAGAGGGAGGAGGAGAAAAGAAATAAGTCCACTTTCCCAAATCATGATCTCTGCCACCAGTACTTTGGCCTGAATAGATGGCCAATGGGGGAATGTTACAGTTAGGCTTATTGACCATCAATCCATGTTTCAGTTGGGCCCAGATCTTTGCAATGGTGTTACAACTTTGACAAGACGTCGTGTTTTAGGGCTTCCAAGAGTTCAGTCGTTAAATCATGAAATGAAGGCTTAAAATGTCAACACAAACACCAACGCTCGAGAGTTTGACCTCTAGGGAGTGCCATTCCATCAATTAGACCCAAATTGGCCTTTCTGGGTCGGGGGGCATGTCGATTGCCCTGGTGCCAAAGGCAAAAAACAACCTAAGCTCAGATTCAAAATAAAACAGGCCTATGGATCAACCTCCTGTGGCAAAAAAAGTAGACGCGTGCTTTCGAACTCTTCACCAGGAGGACGAGGCTGTTTTCTTCTTATACAGATAGACAAGTAGTAGGCTTAACTACACAGGTATGGTAAAAGCCCTATCCTCTGGAGCCCCCGGACCTTCTTCTAGTTGATTTTGTCCTGGAAAATGTACAGGTTGTTGGTGGCCGCCACTGCAATCACGTTATCTTTGGGGTGCCAGGCAGTGTGGAGGATCTTCTTGTTGAAGTCCAAGCTGTCCACGCTGATCTCATCCTTCTTCCTCTTGCCGCCGGTGGACACCTTGCGTGGTTTGAGTGTGGCCCGTGGCTTGCTGCTCTCCCTGGAGGCCTCCAGTGTGATATCCCGCCTGGTGTTGCGGTCAAACATTCGGAAGAAGTTGTTGTAGGAGCCAGTCATGATGGCACTGAAGACGGGAATACAAAAATATCTATATTGAAAACTACTGTAGGTGTCATAGGCAAAAATACAACAGCCCACATTTTATATAAACACACACAATATACTGTATATGTGAAATCAAGCCGCATCACATGTTTTAAAAACAGAACAAAAATACAGTACACAGACCACCATTAAATGAACTGCCATACTCATAGAAATAGGAAGGTTTTGGATCTCACCTGTCACTGCCATTCCAGCAGCACTCAAATTTGTCGAAGATGCAGTCATTTTCATACAAGGAGCAGAGCTTACTGCGAAGGTATTCATGGACCTAAAACAAGATAAATATGTTAACCTTTAAGGTTTTATGTTGGTTCATTGTGTTTGCTTTATGTATGGCAGAGCCATGTACAAAGAGGACTTAACCATTTGACACCTTTTCAGTCTATGCCAACCAGAGTAATTTCCATGTACACCAGAAACCTAATATTATCCCATGCTCTGTATTAAGTTTTGTTACTGTACCCCTTAATGACAAATGTCAGTATTTGAACATACTATGGATGTGTTGTAATATTCCACAATCTGTTCTGGTACTATACCCTAATGCCTGCTGTATTTATAGCTAATTGCATTCTATTCCTGACTGCTAAAATGACCCGATTTGCCCTATATGGGGATCAATACTCTCATCTAAATAAGCGTATAGGCACCTGATACGTCTCCACTGGCCTATTCTCCATGTTGAGGTCCCACACTTTGACGGAGAGGTAGTCACGTGTCATCATATAGCGTCCGCTGTGACTGAACTTCACGTCTGAGATGGAAGAGATGATCTCAGAAAAGAAGGACCTGCTGCTTGGATCTTCAGGTTCCTCAAAGACTGAAATTAGAAACATCATCGCAATGGGAATAGAACTTCCATTAAATCTGCACACAAAAAGTTTCAGTTTACTCATGTAAACATGTGATGTGACAGTAAAGCTAATTCTGAATGCAAAAATAATATTGTTTTCAATCAATCGACAATAGCACAGGGAATAAAATGAAATTGAATGCAAGCAAGGACATCCACAACAAAACACAAACAACAAAATTATACATGTACTTACACTTAGAGTGCCTATCGCAGAGGGCTGCTGCTCGCATATCACACAGGCGAATGGTGCCTTTGCTACTGCTGTACACAAATACATTGCATTGGTGTGGATGGCACTCAGCAGCTGTGATTACTTCCGTCAGTTCCTCCATGTTGGCGGGCTTGATGTCTACAATGTCTGGAAAAACACTGTTAAGGAGCGGTTTCGAAATTGGCATAGGCTATAAACCTACTTGAACTTATACTTTGTTGCGTACTGGTGTCACGTGCCGATCTACAAGTTCCCCAACACGTCGACGCGGTGTGAACTTCTAGATCTGCAATTTTTGTTCAGCGTACAGTGCAAAAACATAAGCAGCCCCTCATCAACGAACCTGAAAACAGATTTTCTATTGCAGAAAAAAAGGATACTAAAACTTCTGTCTGTGATTTCCAAGTGCCATAGATTTATTCTTAGGTCATCTGCGGAGAGGTACGTTTCATGATCACTATTTACAGAAATGGAATTTATGTGATAGGTGTGTGCGTTTGCAAAGATCCTCCGTGGGCTTGCTTCTACCATAAGATCCATTGGCATCAGCACCGGTACCTGTGAATACAAAACGTGTTTTTAAAAGGAAATATTCCCATGACTTGGAAAGCAATATCGAAGAATCAGAAAAGTCCTGTCAAACACACCCGTAAAGAGGTGATTCTGAAAGGGTCTCTGAGTCGCCCGTCTTCATCTTTCAGGTTGTAACCCTCTGCTCGTTTATCCCTTTCACTGATTTTCCACAATTTGATAGTTTTATCTGAAAAGAAATTAGGTTAGAGATAATTGACTTTATTATTAGGGTATAGAACAATGGCATGATACTTTAAAGTATCATGCGAAGTATCAATATACTTATCAAGTGAAGGGGGGGGGGAAGCTCCTACCATTTGTTGAAAGTAGAAAGTGAGCAGCATTTTGTTGTGGTAGCCATCTTATTTTATTGATCTTTTCCTCAATTTCTAAACTTTTCAAATAGTCAAATTCTGGCTCATGACTCTGAAAAGTGCTATAGACGTTGTACTCTCCGCGCAGATGTGGACGATTTTTGGACTGAAAGAAAGACAAGCAAAGTGAGGCACAATAAAAAGAAAACACCCAAATTACATTGTAGGTTCAGTTGACTATCAGAATGTAAATGATGCCTTACTAATGAAGGCTGTCACCCTTCAGCTATTAAAAACAAAGACATACCTCCTGTTCATGTTGAAAAATCACTACTCTGCCTCCCTTATCTCCCGTAGCGAGCAATTCTCCAGAATAGTTGAATTCAACTGTTGAGATTATGTCAGCTGAAAGCAGAATAAAACTCAGAGTTAACAAAACTGTTAGCCTACTGTAAGAGCTTCCCCTGGCGCCAGCCAATGACATTGTGGTTGACGTTAACTAGCATGGTGAACGTGTGGCCTGGGGGGGGGGGGAGATGTCTCTGCATACATAATGTCCCATTTAAACTGGGAAAGCATCTGTGTCATTTTATATTTATTTGGCTATTCAAAAATAGCAGATATACAAGCTCATAGTGCCACGCTATGAGCTTGTAGAGCTGCCATTTTTGGACATTTTAACTCAAATATTTGCTGCTGGGGGTCCCTCAAACAAAATATTTTTAGATGGGGGTCTGTGGCCAAATACATATCATTTTAACATGAAAAAGTTAGAGCGCCACTGATATACACTGTAGCAACATACTTTAAAAAAAAAAACTGTTAAGATTTAGAAGACATTTGTAGAATCTGCCTCAGGTCTTAATGGGTTAAATACATACATGATTGTTGAGGCAGGGGGATATTATATTACATCCTTATAAAACACGTGACATCTTAAGACAATTTGAGCAGAACTACACGAAAACACAACATGATGATGTCACTTCACAAGACAATTTATGGACGCAGCACATTGACGTCACGTACCCTGGGTCGCTCCCCTTTTGATAGCATAGCTTCCAGCTAGCCTAAATGGGCCATATTAATTCATCAAAAATAATAGGGCGTATTCATTCATTCGTCCACTGTTATTTACCCTGTTGTCATTTCCTTTCACACAACGTTAATAAACGTGAGGCCGGTTTAGCTATCGTGCTTCCCACGATAGGATACACCCCCCCCCCCCCCACACACACACACACACACACACACACACACACACACACTCAGCATCACCAGGGTCCTCCAAGCTAGCTTCCCACCACCTTAGCATTCCTAGACTAGCCTAGCCTGGCCAAGCTAGCACGCTAGGCTAACGTTAGCCGCCACTTACCTTCAGCAACATCTTCATCTATGGCTCCTTTCACTTGTGAGAAACACCACTGAAAATCATTTCCACCTGCAACTCCTGCGAGAACGAAGAACACGGCGTCAGCATATATGTATATTTACACACACACATACTGATGGATAGATGTCATACATCAGTTTCACACTGATATAACAACATAACAACATGACCTGACAGCTTCATTTTTTTTGACAACTAGCATAACTCGGAGGCTAGCATTCCAAGGCTACACTTCCTCGCGCGAGCGCTCTATGGCACAAGCAAAAAAAACATAAATAAATGACGTATTTTCAACAAACAATACGTGTTTCTAAGAGGGGCTTAAGTGTCAACGCGACACATGTCAACACTTTCTTTTTTATTAAAGGCTTTTTTTTGTAGTGTTGAGTTTACAGGCTCGCGCGAGCCAAAGTATATACATTTTTTTTGTTGCCCAGTCCAGCAGCAGCGCTAACTAACGCCTTGAGTCGTCGTACGGCGGTGGCGCGCGCCGAAACCCAGCCGATCTGCAAGCCCACATCGCGTAGCGTCCGCAACGCGCTGTGGGCTTACAGATCGGCTGGTTTTCGGCGCGCGCCACCACCGTACGACCGGACTACAAAGTTATAGCTATAAACGTTGGCTAAAGGCTAACGTGCCCAACATTCAGGCCATATCTCACACTCACACACACACATTCACTCTGTGTCTCTCTCTCACGCACGCACACACACACAACACACATAAACAACACACACACACCAAGTGAGGTGGAGTATCCTTTTCCTGTGTGGCTTCAAAAGTAGCAAGCTTACCCGCCATTGCCTCATTTAGCAGCTCGCGCTTGTTGTAACGCCGCGTGCGGTACAGTATGTGTGAGTGTGGGTGGTGGCGCGAGGCCAACGGTCCAGTGTTTAGTGGAGGACAGGACTCCTGTCCAGCTGCCTTCTGGCTGCAAGATCTGTCAAGAACACAAGAAGACCCACGGAAATTATCCACCACCGTGATTTTCTTTTCCTTTTTTCTTCCTCCTCTCCTTCCAAAATGGCGCACGGTACATGGGCAGATGACGTCATACACACATGCCACACAACTCACATCCTGCTGGCTCCATCGATGATGATCCCTCATCCCTCCAAGTAGAGCTTCTCCATCCCTCTGGGATTTAAAACAATATATAGAGTTTATTTATATATTTTTTAGTTTAAACACATTTAAACATTCAGCTTAATTATGTATCATATCAAGCCTAGCTGCAAGCAACTCTTAGATTCTATTTTTTATATCTGGAATCTAGAGTTGCAATACCAACCCTTGACAGCTCATACATTAAAACAGAAAAGTCCGATCTGATTGTATTAAACGACGTTAAACTCGCCAACATTGCAGCTGTACGGAACGCTTGAATTATCCTCTTTATATCTGCAAAGTTTTTGTTTCATAAAAATCCACCATAGACATGTTATTTTGACTTATGAGCTACTTTCTGTCAATACATTCCGTGCAGGTGTTGGACTTTGGAAGCGCTCGTTGGAAATCACTCAAGGTCCTGCGTACCACCTGTTTCTAAATTGCCCACCATGCAGGAGGCAGCAGGACGTTCAGTAATTGAAAACGAGCGCTTCCAAACTCCAACACTTTGAAGAATAATCACCTGCACGGAATATATTGACAGAAAGTAGCTCATAACATATCTATGGTGGATTTTTGTGAAACAAAAACTTTGCAGATAGAGGATAATTCTAGCTTTCCGTACAGCTGCAATGTTGGTGAGTTTAACGTCGTTTATTACAATCAGATAGGACTTTTCTGTTTGGATGAATGGGCTTGATTGATTGATGTACTTTATTTAGTAAGACATGAGAACAGTACATGACAGTACATAACAGTACATGGAAGTACAAATTCGCAATACAAGGTCTACTAAACTGGATAGCTCAGTTAAGCACGTAGCTTGTTTAAGATGAGATCCCCACGCACACAAATCATGATGGATGTCAAGGGTTTGTAATGCAATAGATTCCAGATATTAAAAATAGAATCAAAGAGTTTCTTGCGGCTACATTTATGCAATATATAAACAGTATAAAGTATTTAGGAGGCTTATTATTGGAATGTGGAGGGAAAATAATATAAACAATTCATTAATAAGTGTTATAGAGTCTTAGTTATATCATGCTGGCCAAACTCACATCCTGCTGGCTGGCTCAATCGATGATCCCTCTCTGTGATTTTTTTAGTTTGTTAATATATAGTTTATTTACATTTTTAGTTCATTTCCCCACATTAAATTAATTAATTTATGCTAATGTTAACATATAGGCTAGTATGAATGGCAAAGTATTTAGGAGGCTTAAAGGGCAAGACCACTTTGGAAGAGGTTTGGGTTGTGTAGTTACCTTGCCATGATGTAACTCCAAAGGTGGACAAGAAATCAAAAATAATTGCTCCATTGATTAGAAATTGATAATTCAACATATGCTCCTCATTGAATTACATTGTACGGTAAAACAGCTCTCAAAGTCACTCTTTTAGCACATAAATAAACACAAGCAAAGTTAATTCAGACAATATAGAACATCACAAAACCAAGTACTGCTTTTTTTTTTTAATAAAAATGTCAACTTCCTGCTGATTTTACTATTTGAATTTTGATTTGGTTTTGGTTTAATACATCTTACAAAAATAGCAAAATCAACAGGAAGTAAACTTTTTTATTTAAAAAACAAACATTATTGGGTTTTGTGATGTTCTATATGGTCTGAATCAACTTTGTTTGCATTCGTTTACGTGCTAAAAGTGACTTTAAGAGCTGTTTTACCCTGCAGTGAGTCAATGAGGAGCATATTTTGAATTATCAATTTCTAATCAATGGAGCAATTACTTTTGATTCCTTGTCCACCTTTGGAGTTACATCATGGCAAGGTAACTACACAACCCAAACCTCTACCAAAGTGATCTTGTCCTTTAAGGCCTTTAGTATTGGAATTATGAGGGGAAATAATGTAAAAACAATGCATTAATAAGTGTTATAGAGTAAAACATCCGTGTGTGTGTGTGTGTGTGTGTGTGTGTGTGTGTGTGTGTGTGTGTGTGTGTGTGTGTGTGTGTGTGTGTGTGTGTGTGTGTGTGTGTGTGCGTGCGTGCGTGCGTGCGTGCGTGTATATATATATATATATATATATATATATATATATATATATGTCCTGTTATTTGCAGTGGGTTTGCTAATCTTTTCTCACAAGTATTTAGATCCAAAAGTTATCCTTATTATTTTTGTTTGTTTGATTTGTTTTTGTTAATTTACCTTCTTGTGTACTGTAACTGAATTATGTTGAAGTTGATGGATATGATGGGTGTAGCAATCAGAAGCACAAAGCATCTCTCACAGTAAATGGTACGTGGGTGACATCTAGTGGACAAATGAACACAAACGTCAAAATCATGGATTCTAACAATAATAAACTAAACTACAATATAATAATAATATAATAATAAACAGTTCTTCACTTGACAAAGGACTTGCTCCAAGTCTTTGAATGGACCATAAACTTCAGCCTCAGAAGCTCTCAGACTTGACTGGACTTCATATTTTTGTCCAAAGTTAGGCATTAACTTTTTGGGCACAGTTTTTCAAAACTAAACCAGATGGATCAGAATTATCCAGATTTTTTAATCCTCTTTTGTTTGATACGCCAGGTCAGATCAGACAGATCTAGCTGATTTTGTGTCAGTTTTTAGTAAGTATCAGATAGGATGAGGATCACCCTGGTGTCTTTATATATACTGTAGGTCTAACAAAAAAGAAGAAGATCAGCAATAAAACTGCAGACTGCAGTTGATTCAGAATACTACTGCTCGAGTCCTTACTAATACCAAGAAAGTGGATCATCGTATCAAGCCTTTGCAGTGGCTGACCCTAGAAAATATCATGGTATGAATATTGTATATTACTCATCCAATATAGTTATATTGTATATTATTCATCTGCCCTGGTGAAGGCCACTTGATGGCTAAAATGTGTTGGTTTTAATGACCTAAGCTTTTTTTTTTAATTAAAGCCTTATTACTTATTGAAGAATGCCTTGGCCTCTTTTTCTTTTTGACTTTAGTTGCTAATAAATGACAAAACAAATCAATTTCTTTCCAAAGAGCACCTTCCAACAACTTTATCTTCAATAACCTTTAGAATGCCGTAACCCTCCTCTTTTTTATGATTATCTTTCCTAACCTGTAACAAACATGTATATATATTTTTGTCAACATCCCTACCTTAGAGTCGATCATCACTGTTATAATAGAGTCCTTCTTCACTTTTCTTAACCCACCCTGAGTCATCCCTCTTGTAGTGGGATCAACATTATCCATGGTTCCGGCTCTTAGCATAGCCACATAGCTTTATAGCTAAAGCAACAATGCATGCAGTGTTACATTTCTTTCTTTCTTTCTTTCTTTCTTTCTTTCTTTCCTTCTTTCTTTCTTTCTTTCTTTCTTTCTTTCTTTCTTTCTTTCTTTCTTTCTTTCTTTCTTTCTTCCTTCCTTCCTCCAGTAAAGGAAGATGGGGGGGGGGGACTGGATTCTTGCTGACTCAAGGCATGCACCCATTGAATTCATTTAATTTAGTTCATGTTATTTTTGCTCTGCTTTTTTGGTTACGGTATTATGTTGGGTGTTGTTTGCCATTTGTCTAAGATGTCTAAGAAAGACGTTTGTGATAATCTAGTGAGGTGATAGCATTTGATTTGATACTTTTTTGTCCCCTTGGGTAAATTTGTCCTCTGCATTTAACCCATCCTAATGAGCAGTGAGCAGCCACCGTGCAGCGCTCGGGGACCAACTCCAGTTGTAATGCCAGTACCTCGGTCAAGGGCACTGGCAGGAGCATGTATCTAGTATGCATGTCTTTTTGGTGTGGTTGGAAACCGGGGTACCTGGAGGAAACCCAACGCAAACACAGGGAGAACACGCAAACTCCACACAGAAAGGACCCTCCTCCTGCCGGGGGAAGAACCCAGGACTGTGAGGTAACCGTGGTAACCACTGCACCACTATGCCGGTTCGAGGAATTAGATAGTGACTTGGTGTTAATGGAAGAATGGCATGCACATACACCAAGAGGCCCCAGTGACACGCCCACACACATGGGCACCATCTATTGAACGTGGTACTACTACAACTAAATAAACTCCCATTACACTAGACAGGCAGCCCCTGTGGATAGCTTTAAAGCATAGCTCAAGACCTATTTCTTCACTCTTGCTTTTGGTTGATTTTTTTTTTTTTTTTTTAATTGTTATTCATGTCCTCACTGTTTTGCTATTATTTTAATGTTGTTTTATTCTTTTTTTTTTTGCTTTATCGTTAAATTAGTTGTACTTTTCTGTAATTGTATTGTTGCTCTGTAAAGCACTTTGAGCTGCATTTCATGTCATGGAAGGTGCTATACAAATAAAGTTTATTATTATTATTACTACTTATAACGCCTATTACTACTATTACCACTACCACAACAAAAACAACAACAACTACTACTACTATTACTACTACTACTACTACTACAAAACCTTTGTTTTTATGCTTAAGATTTCACTTAAGATACTGCATGAAACTGGACACACTGTTCACCTATAAACTATCAAAACTACTGGATAGATAAAACGTTCTAGATTATTCAAAATAACATTCTACTCGTCATAGCGCCAGCACTTGAGTGGCTGCAAGTTTGTTCCCAGAGGCAATCAATATTTCCATCCCTTCTGAAGTGTCCTTGAGACTTAATACTTATTAGGGAAGCTACTCCTGGCTACCCCTGTGCTCTTGCCCCAGTGCTCTATCCCCTGCTGTAGATGTGGATGTGGATCTGAGATCCTTTCGCTGGTCAATGTTAATTTTCTTTTACATTTCAATATAGTTATTTTTGCTACAGACCTTTCACCTTGCACCTACGTTGAATTTAATAGCATGTTCGAAAATAATTTGTGAAATTGATTTGGTGTGGTTAAAAGATTTTTCTTTTCTCATCGCTCCAAATGTTGTGACGTCAGGGCTCTCAATGCTGCACATTGGGGGAGGAGGAGGTTCCCGGAGCGGGGGCGGGCGCACAGATCTGTGAACCAATGGGAGCCCACGGATTCCCTCTCCGGAGACTTTGAACCCGCCCCTCTATACCAGATATCACAGACGCGCTAGGGCAGCCTAACCCTATAGTGACATAGTGACTATAGTGAATACCAGAAATCAAATATCGCTTTTACATCTGGGGCTAATATTCGGTGAAAATAGTAGATCTACAATCTCACAACATGTCACAGTGCTGGTAGATCGGTGAAGATATTTAGTGTAGAGGGAAAACAGGAGGGGGCCTGGTACAGAGCACATGGGAATCCTGTCAACTAAGGTTGGTTAAATGGATTTAACTCATTTCATATGCAAAATTCAATCAAAGAGTTGTGTGGAAAAAAGACATTACTCTCTGGCCATTATTTAATATCATTACAACATAGGATCCAGTGTGGATTTCACACACTGGAATGGTACCATATTTTGAAAAAGAAAGCGTGTATGTGTGTGTGTGTGTGTGTGTGTGTGTGTGTGTGTGTGTGTGTGTGTGTGTGTGTGTGTGTGTGTGTGTGTGTGCGCGCGCGCGCGCGTGCAGGGGTGGATTACCGAACAGGCCTACTGGGCCTCAGCCCAGGGGCCCAAGAGCTCAGGGGGGCCCTAAGCGAGAGGCTTTGAATGAATTGTCAAAGGGCTTAGTCATTCATGTCAATAACAGAGTCCCCAAATTCCTCCTGGAAACTGAAGGAATAGCCTAAATATTCACTTTGAAGAAGATGTCACAAGAAACAAACCATCATGATACCATTTAAGTCCATTCATTCATTTTAGTCCTTCAAAGTCAATGGAAACTTGACCCGACTTTACACTTGGTTTTATTACCTTAGTCAACCTTTTCATAAAGACTTTGTTTTCAATCGCTAGTTTCAAGTCTTCTTTCCACAGCATTATATGTGTTTTTGTAAATTATTGTCCCATTAAGTTTTTAATTGATGATAAAGCAGGCTATGCTTTCGGGGCTTGTGATTGGGTTCTACTGAATGAAGACCCACCCCTCACTCCCCTTCACACCAATAGCACACTGTTTCCGCTTGCACTCGCCATTTTTCGCTGAACTAGTGGCTTCAAAACGGATCTGTTGGAACCAGTGGGTGACGCCATGGTCAGTGTGAGAGAGAGGATTTTTCTTTTCAAATTAAATATTAAAAAAAGTTTAGTTAGTTAAATTAAGTCCCCTCACATCTATATACAAATTACATCCTGCACATAATTCTACATGCATTCAAACTCCGAACTCTGACTGGGAAGGGAGTCTGAGAGATAGGTGAGGTTATTGCTCTGAGTCTAATGATCATTACATCCTGATTTGAAAGAAAATATTTCTAAAGAAGAATAAGAAGAAAAATAAAGGTTGCTATAGCCTATGGACAATCAAAATCAGATGGAAATATAAAATGTTGATGTGGTACCATAATTAAACTTAATGTTGATATGGCACACTGACTACCAAGAAAATTGGCACTTCATGTCAAAAAGGTTGCCGACCCCTGGTCTATGGCATGCACGATAAGTTGTGAGCTTGTAGATTAGAAGAGGGAGCATAAATAATGCATAATTAATATGCTTTTGCAGTTGATTTTGAGTAAGTGCTCTGTTAATCCTGTTGACGTACAGGTAAATGTAATTAATGTGCTGCCAGTCTGTGTACCAGTCAATCAATGTGGTGGGGACCTTCTGCCCAGAGGCCCATTGTCTCATGTGTGCATGCATGCGTGCGTGCACTAGTGTGTGCACGCAAACAATCAAAAAATAATTGTTGTAAAATTGTCCTAAATACAGTATGTGTACTACTGTATGATGCAAACATGCATTACATTTTCTGAAGGAGAGTGAGGGTGTGGGACAATTTTTTAAATGTGGAGAGTTAGTTTTAGCACAAAATTATTATTGTCTGTGTTAATTTACAGCAGAGGATTAAATAATCAAATAAAATAGACTGCTTACCACTACACCACTAAGTCAAACGCAGAATTCACACCAGCATACTATTTCGCCGCCCTGTTCTGAGAAAGCGACAAGGTTCAATGCATTATCTATGGCGAGGAGTGACCGATGCTTTCCCCACTGCGGAGCTGGAGCCAGCAAAAAGTGAAGCGTAAAAGTTAAGAAAAGTTCAACTTTGACGTTGCCGCTGTGTGTCAGCAGCCATCCAGATGCGCGCTGTGCTCTGAAGTAGGCTTGGACTAGGCATACACATGACATTGCAGAAACGGACTACTGTATGTGAGTATAGCGAATGTTGATAACAAAGTTTTAAACTAGCAGTTGTAGGTGTAAAATGAATAAAAATGTAATAACTACATAGTCTATTTCTTACCTAAAAAATATAAATCATTTACAAACAAGCTGCCAGAGACAAGCGTCAAGTGTCTGTATTTCTCCTCCATGTCTGTGAGTTGTTCTGCTCGGGCGCAGCTGCTGAATTTGATGCTCACGAAGCAGAGCTAGTCTCGCTGGAGCACAACTCGCTTATTTTTGAAGGTGTCAGTCATACATTGGACATGCCCTTTTTATTGCATTTTGTGAATGTCCGCAGTGGACTCGGAGCTCCAGGTGTGAATTTAGCCTAAGAATGTATACAGTATACGTATGGGTTAAATTGGGTAAATTCTTGCACCTCCCTCGTTTCTTGAAAACTAACACATGTACAGTACACTTCTCTATGACCACTTGCACTACTCTGAAATGATGGACGAGAGTTACGTAATGTTTATCAAATCCAGTCAGACTGTGTCTGTGAACAGCTCATCTCCGGCACTGTTGGACCAATCAGCGTGAAACTGACGCACACTCCTAGTAAGCCCCCCATTTTTCAAATCGGCCTCATGGTGGCGCAATAATAACCCAATTCACATTTTGGCCTATAACTCTTGAACTGAATAGGTCATATAATCTAAATCAGTGGTTCTCGAAGTGGGGTCCAGGGACCCTCAGGGTTCCAAATGGACCAGAGTTATGGAGGTCCTTGAAATTAATAAGTTTAAGAATCACTGATCTACCCGTATAGGCCCCATACATTTGTGGCAGACTGGATTTTCCATTTTCCAAACATTACTGTTCTGCCCTCTAATGGCAAGTGTTGCCAGAGCCACCTACTGGCCAGAACCTTCTATTAGAGAGTTGCGCCAATGAGGGGTCAGAAACAGCGTCGGTCACGTGGTTCATGTAGCTGGAAATAGTGACAAGGAGCCGTCGACTTCAATGCATTCCATGAACTTCCGGTTTAGGGATTTGTCACTATTCGCCAATGTATGTGTATGTAGAAGACCTGGCCCGAAGAAGTGAACGGAGTTGGCGTAACTCTCTAATAGATGGCACTGCTACTGGCCATTCAATGTATTTTATACAACAGGTGTACTGTACTGTCCTGATTAGGAGAAGCACACAGGACAGGTATGTGCTCTGTAAGTGCTCTATAAGTCCTCACTTCTTGTTGAGCCGTGGACAGCATTGTCTGTAAATAGGGGAACTTTTCCTTTTCTTATGTCAGTAGACTAGTTTATGATTTGTATGCAACTTTGTAGAGTGTATTTCATGCATAATTGAGTGTGTTCACCTGCTTGCTTGTTTGTTTGTTAGTTAGTTTGTTACAGCCTGTCATTTTCTTTCTTTTTTGTAGTTTACTCCATTTCTTGTGACAGTGTGACAATAAAACACAGGAGCTTGGACGCTACTTCCTGACTCCCATGTCATTTTTGAAAGGAGTTTGGCTGACTGTCTAACTATGTACACTAATGTACACGTAGCAAGGACAGTACAATTACATTCTGGAAGTCCTGTATGTAGGTCATTGTAGGCATTGCTGTGCTCTATCACATTTTCTTAGTCTACCTACTATATATACCGTATATTGTTTCAAAATGTAGTGTATGCATATCCCAATGACCCATGCATCAACCAAGTGTTTGAATGCAGACAATACAATAAGAAACTACGGCATACAATACTGATGAAAACATGGTAAGTTTGTGCTGATACATTGCTAAATGCAAGCAAGAAACTATTGTGGTTTATTTGTTTTACCAACAGTAAATCAATGGTATTTTAGGTCTGATGTCTAGTATGTCAATAATTGGAAGCATTGAATTCATTACAGTATGTAACACAGGTTAAACCATTAGGTGGTGGTCCAGGTATGCTGCCTTTGATTAATTTATTTTACAGTTTGCGGAAAAATCACATTCTTTTCAACTAGTAGTGACTGCAATGTTCATAAATGTAGTGGAAGTTGTAGATTTTCATCTAAAAGTGGCTGAGCGAAAGTATGAACTCTCAAATAAAGAAGACATGTGGTGCAATGACTCCTCACACATAAGATACCATAGCTGAGTGGAAGATAATTGTAAAAGCTGCACCTTAACAATCTAAATTAATCAGTGACATGTATGTTGAATATTAATTCAATATGAAGTTTAGAATAAAGAAATGTAGATTGCATGTTGTTGTTCTACATGTATTCATTATCATGAATTACAGGTGATTTTGAATTCTTGATTCAGAAGTGTGATCATGAAGGAATTTGACTTCATACAAATTAAGGAAAGAGAAATATTTGAAGTCATGAATTGAAAAAAAAAATAAAGTTAAAAAACGTATTTCCACCGTGGTCTAGCCATATACTAGGTTTGGACCTAGTATTGTTTGTTCATTTGAGGTTCGGCACTCAGTACCACTCGATTTAGCGACTGATTGTACTGTAGAAGCTACACCAGCACCTTCCCACATGTTTCAAAACACATATTTTGATCATACCAAAGGACGAATTCAAATGACTTTTCATAATACCCATTTTGTGTATGAGCTTGTGTGGGCATTGCTGCTCTGTTCATTAACGCTCCCCGCTTCTGTATTGACCTTCTTCTTTTTTTGCCTCATAAGTAAGTAGCCTTGGGAACCAATGGTTCCCGAGCCATGTGGCCCATAGGTCAGGAGACTATCTTCCGTTTCCGTAGCATGATTTACAAGTACACCCCCTGGACATGACACTAGAATGTCACAGGGACTTACCCCCAATCCAACCCTTGATGCTGAGAGCCAAGCAGGGAGGCATTGGGTACCCCTTTTTTTAATAGTATGACACGGCGGAGGATTGAACTCCGACCTCCGAGTCTAATGGCAGACTCTAACCACAAGGCCACTAAGCTGGCCTTTTTGGCCAGCAGTTAATCACTGTATCCAACTTCGAAACTCAAGTGAGTTTGATCCAAATTAAATCTAGCATCTTGTGGGAGTTCCTCGGTCAAGGTGGTGAGGGCAGCCTTAAAGCCGCTGGGCAAACGATGTGCGCAATTGTACACAACTCTCAAACATGAGTACCTAGATTCATGAGTCATGAATATTGTCCATATGGGCAGTTACATTTGTGACGCCCACGCCCCCCTTACCATACGTATGTATGGGCATGTTACATTTGATGTGACACAGACTAAATGACTCAACCAGGACTGACTGGAGAACATGATATGGATGATTACAAACAGAAACATAGAACCTAGAAAAATAGACGTGGGAACAAAATATGTAGAAATGCAAGACCTAGACACTACAATCAATGACACAAAGCAAGTCTGTGACTGTGCCAATAAGGAGAAGTCTGTATAAATACCATACTTCCTTTTAGGGGGACATTATTTTCTTTAAAATATATATTTTTTCATTTTTTTGTGGTGAAATCAGTGGTGTTTTGGCAATTCCACAATACAGACACATACCAACATGTATGTGAAACGCTTTAAGGCTAAGGCCAAGATTTGATTCCCCATCATACTGGGGAATTAAATCTCATGATTAAAAAAAGAAAATACTTTAGCATAAATAGCTTATCTGGAACATTTCCTACATTTAAATGAACATGGGAAGTGCCGTTTGAGAACAATTTACGGAGTACAATTCTAACGTTTCTTTTATGGCACCAAAAATTGTTCTCTGCTGTATAAAACGAAGGGCTCCTTTCTTGTACTAATAACCCATTTACTTCAGAGGGTAGAAAATCACTGCCTTGTCTGAACTAAGCACTCGGAATATGGGAAAGATTGTGTTGAACACCACCAAAAGGGAACCATTGACTCCAACCTGGTTTGTGATTTTTCACCGCTTAATTGTTGCATACACTGTTATTCTCCCACATTTGTGCAGCTTCACTGTTGTGTGGGGTTGTGTGTGCTGTGTGTTCTGCTGCACCATTGCTTCATCAGGTATAAGGAGAGGTGTTGACTTTATTCCGAGCCTCCAGTAACACCACTGACTCTGATAGTTCCCCATCCCTGTGGGAATTCATTATAAGACAGCTAGAGGCTGCTTGTGGATGGTTACTGTACTGCCCGTATGTTAACTTGTCGCTATCGCGCAAGGCAAACATGTGGTGCAGCTGCTTTCTCTGGCTGTGGGCAACCTGGAGAGATTGATTGGTGAGCCTTCTGTTTTATTCAGGATCAGGGCCACATTGAGTAGACACGGTGCCTCCGGAGAAGCAGCCATTTTCCTGAGAAAATATGGCTCATTACCAGCACAGACAAAATGAAGGTATATTGACTTTTTTAACAGCTTACAACACAGCTATTCCTGAGCTCTTTAACAACAAGCGCCTGTTTTCCCTGACATCCTTTGCTCCTAGTCTTGCAAAAGTGAGCACAAAAACAATGCATAGGTCTGGGTGCTTGCTCAGTTCTACAGATTGATTTTTTTAAACACTATTATCTGCTCATGTCCCTCAATCAGCTAAAACACAGGCCTGCACATAAATGCACATGCCCACAATCACTCTCACTCTCACTGCTCTCACCTGCACGTGCATACAGGTGTGTGCACACTGTACATGCACAAACACATGCACACACACACACACACACACACACACACACACACACACACACACACACACACACACACACACACACACACACACACACGAATTGCACATCCATCCATCCATTCAAATCTACCCATCCCCCAAATTTGGTTAGTCACTTAGTTTCCAATACAAACCATTGGCCATTGGAGGCATCTGACCTGCTCTGGGGCATGCGCTCTGTCCAGCATCTCAGTCTTAAATCACACACACACATGCACGTGCGCATGCATGCACACAAACACATACATGCACGTACGCGCACACACACACACACACACACACACACACACACACACACACACACACACACACACACACACACACACACACACACACACACACACACACACACACACACACACACACACACACACACACAGCAAAGACAAACACAATCAATTATTCAGCACTCTTGTTTGGCTCCTGTGTTTTTTTTCTTATTATGTATCCTCTGTTGTCTCTATAGCCTCTTCTGGCAGCCTGCAGAGCCATGAGGACCGATGAGTGAGATATTAGGCCTGGTGATTTGAGCTTCGTGCATGTCTTTGTAATTTAGACGGGTACAATTTGCATGCATCGCCTGCAACATTGTCTCATTGTCTGAAGGAGAGTATCCTTGTGGCTTTCCACAACTGAGCGTTGTCAAAGAAAGACATACTGTAAAGCTTCTGAGACAAACCCCAGACTGATGGTTTATTTTCCCCCTGGGCAAGAATTGCCTGTGTGGTCATTCAGTGTTCTTACACCACACATCTATAGATGGACAGACACACACACACACACATGAGAAGCCACCAGCAACACTGTCTTTTTTCACCTACTTTGTTTGAATTGTGCTTCCTTCATAAGGTTCCATACCAATGTCTTCCATACATGCAGTGAAAGGGACTTTCTCCTTCAGTGTGCAAACTTGCACACTAGATGGCACTATGTCACTTATTATTCAAAGCCAGCAGAATATTTCCATATCTGGAAAATCCGTGGGTGGCTATGATAAGTGTTAGACATAAAGTCACTGTTTGTATTTCCTCAAACTGAACCTCTGTTGATAAGTTGCTGCTTCATAAAGATAAAAATAAAATCACAATTAGGAAAAATACTCTCTGTCTTTAAAATATATATATGCATGTTGAAACTATTGATGCAAACTGACACAAGTCAGTTGACAATTATACTGTGAAGTTTGCTCTACCTCTCCATGTCTCCAGTGTTCCAGTGGAAGGTGTAATTTTGGACATCAAACAACATAAGCCCGAGACACGTAAGCTTGTAGATCTGCTATTTTTGGTGTGCGATACAGGCACAACTAAGTATAAATCAGGCAATGCACTCTGCAGAGTAAATGACAACAGGGACAAAAAGCCCAGCTACCCATTGAGGAAATAATATTAGATGTGAATCCTTTCTGTAATGATGTCCCTGTTACAGATCATATTGTAAATAAGATGGGTTAAATTGCACTTGTAGCTTCCCTTCAAACAGTCAGAGTGATTCTCAAGGGGGGAATTGGAGAGTGCTGCAGACTCTTCCTCTAATAACGCCAGACAATGAGAACCTGGCTCATAACATAGGCCTCCACTATATAGAACAAGCATAGGGGGCTTAGCAGCTAATAAAGTGGCAAGTCTTCAAATCCATGTCAGAAGAGAGAGCAGAGAGCCAGGGGGACCTTTCATAACACTTGTATGCGCAGGTTCAACTGCAGTGTAAAGGTTATACATCCACTGGTCTAACCTGATGTGTTGCCTTAAGCCCATCACATTTCAAGGCGATGTGTCTCGTAGCTTTTTGTAAGAACCCAGACACAATAACATTTGCAAATTCTTCCACCTTCTACGAGACGGTATACAAAGAGAGTATAGGGAATTCATGTTTGAGGTGTGTGTGTGTGTGTGTGTGTGTGTGTGTGTGTGTGTGTGTGTGTGTGTGTGTGTGTGTGCGAGTGCATGTGCATGCACACACACCAGCATGTCTCTGTTTAAAGTCATTGCAGCTCATTGGATGCATCAAAGGGGAACATGAGATATTTTTATTGGTCAAAGTTCATTTCCTTTTATAATTTAATAAGGTTAAATTGCTGCAGTCTTGCTGCCTCCCCAAATTAAGTGTACATTATAATACATACACAGCAATATCCTCAATGTTAATTTCACTCGGACAGCGTAAAAATCTACCCAAATGGACCTGTAAAATTGACCCTTACGGGTCCATGTCTACATTTTCAGAGTAAAATTGACACTTAGGATTTTGTTGTGTATCAGCGTTGTCAAATGAGTTTTGTCACCCATGGTGCTCACAAAACATGGAGTCAGTAATTAAGCATGATTGCTTAGTCTGTGTTTCATAAATGGTCTCTCCCTCTTTCTCTCGAGTGAACCTGTCCTTTACTCAAACACAGACACTCCTCCAGCATTTCCACCCACTTTGTTTGTGAGTCTTTGATCCACAGTATTCCAGTTAAAGTTACACCCATGTGCTGCAAGTTGAAACTTTCAGCATTGTTGCTCAGGGGAACCTTATACCCGTGGCGCCTTCTGCTTTTGTCCTTCCCTTTAGCAACAGAACTCTCCTATGGTCCCGGACAAAAGACTACTCACGACACCATTTTATGATCTCTGTGATGATACCGTTTTTCTTCTCCTGCTTGCATGTTACCTAGGTCTGCTTCTCTAACCCAAAATGTTAATGTCACTAAAATGGGATAAAGCTTTCTCTCTACTGAGATGGCAGCTGACTTGGTGCAAAGTGCAACGCAAAAGAAAAGGTTGAAATTTGTATTATATTCAAGACTTCTTCTGAGTGCTTTATGTTGAGATAATGTTCACCCGCAATTTAGGAAGATTACTGAATTCAGAGCTTATGTGCTGTTGGTGTGGATTGTTTATTTTTTAACATACAATTTGTATAAAAACTGCCTGCACTCACACTCACTGCATGCTATATTTGTGTGAGTATGCATGCACGCATGTGTGTGCACATGTGCATGCACATTGCACATTTGTGCTTATGTGTGTCGTGTGACTTATACATGTATGTAAAACCCAATTAAAACAACATTAAAGAACATCAGCAGCAACAACAATACAATCTGATATGAAAAACACATAAAGGCACAGAACAACAAATACAGTAAATTAAAGTGGAGTGTACAGGGCTGCAATCTCTTGCCTCTCCAGTCTAACTAATCACTATGTGAGTGAAACATTCATGGTACACTAGATCAGTTCAATATTTAATTTCTCAACAAAGACTACATGATGGAACAGATGCTCAAACTTTGTAGGTTTCTCCAGAGAGCAAAACTCACTTCCGTGGAAGCTATGCGGTCCTCGTATATGGGTGTTGTGTAGACTTCTGAGGACATTTCACGTTGCACTAAGCGTAAAGTACTGTTGTGGCTGAAAACGGCTCACGAAGATGTAAATTGTGTACGGCGAGTCAGTGCTCAAACCATGGGCTGAATACCTCAATTGTTTACATCCAGGGGGTGCTGAAAACTAGAGTAATAGAGATGCACCGAGGTTGCCCTCTGCCTCCTTGTCACATTTATAGTAAAAATTTGACTTGGCATGTTTACATAGGATTTCTTCATCTCCTTATCAAACCCCTGTGGGCAAGCTGAAGGTGAGGGGAACTAAGATTATTATCCCCTGTTTCTCGGAGGGGCTTTTCTTGATGAGCACCCTCACAGATGTCGACATTTGGTTAGGCGGTGTACGTAGAAACCCCAGATTAGATGGAGCTTGGGAGAGTCTGTTTAGAAAAAGTTAGGAGTGGTTACTTCAGTGCGCCTTCTAGATAATGGAAGATCTACCTGTCTTCTATGTGCAAGAAAGCCTTATGCCCAGACATATATGTGAGTACTATATTTTTAAAGAGTGCATTAGAAAAGAATATTGGCAGCTTCATAGTTGCCAATATTCAACAGAAACCACGGAGCACATGTAATGACGTTGACAGCAATATACTTCACTTGGGCAGACATAGAGTTAGAGACAGGGAGGATAACAGATGGCGTACTATATGTCATAATGCTATAAAATCCAACAGGAATTGAATATTGAAATCCCACCCCGGAGTTTGCCTCTTTTAGCTCTGGCATAATCTTCTCAGGATTTCAATTGCAAAGTCAAAGAGAATAGTCTAGCACAGGGACTAGTTATCTGGGGCAAATGCGGTCTAAGGTTGACAATGCAAAGGCTATGTTTATGTGCATCACACTTGCTATCCTGAATGTCTCCCAGAGTGCAAGAACATCCTCCCCTGAATTCTATTCCTCTTCCCACGTCCCAGTGCTGCCGTGGAAAGTAGGCCAAGTGAGCAGCAGGGCGTTGCTTTTTTAAGATGATCAGTTTGTCAGTGTGTTTTTGTGTGCGCTCAGGACGGCTATTCATGTGGCTTGACTCTGTAGAACAAAGACCAGCATTATACAATTTGCACCACTTCCAATACCTAGAAGAGGGAGAGGTTGGAAAAAATAAGGACAGGACGAGTGCGGATGAAACAAAGACACAAATTTGGCTTGTTCTCTAATTCATTTACTTCCTCTCTTCCACCTCTTTGTTGCAGCAAAAAGGTCCCTTGCCAGTAGCACTCCTCTGCAGAAGAATGTTATACTCTGGCTGCCATGGATTATTTTTAGCTATTGCTGTGCTGCTTTCACCTTGACTCCCCCACTCTGTCTTGACATCATAATTAACATTTCTGTTAATAGTAGCACAGTTCAATATTCATAAGGATCTTCCACTAATGCCAGAATGTATTAGCAGGCTGTTAATGAATTGCACTTAGGATGTGATAAATGAGACGCCATGCCAACGTATACCTTGCCTTCATGCCTGTATCAACTTTAGAATTGGTAATCTCACTGAATCCAACACAGTTGCAACAATACACATGTGCAGCCAATATCTTGAGACAAATATTCTTGAGAATTTCAAGGACTCCTGTAGGTGGGGCAATATCACCATAGGTTGGCAATAGCTAGATCAGAGGGTTCAGTGAGCAAATGAAAGTTCTCCTGAGTGCTGAGACCTACAGTAGGTTTCTCTCTGTTGTGGTCATGCAGTTACAGTACAATACTGACGTTAAAAATGACACAAGACCACTTATCTCAGTTTCAAGGAACGCACAATATCACGTTCATTTGACCATGTCACACGGTCAGTTCATGAATGTATACTTTGATGACAGATTCTGCCACTCATTGTTACACTAACAATTGTTTCGCTAACATGCGCTTAAGGGTATAGGCTTTAAATCAACACACACACACACACACACACACACACACACACACACACACACACACACACACACACACACACACACATTATAGATATAAGTATATAGATAGATGTTATAGTAGCATTATAGTGTGTGTATATATATATATGTATAATATATATATATATGTATATATATATATATATATATATATATATATATATATATATATATATATATATATATATATATATATATATATATATATATATATATATATATATATATATATATATATATATATATATATATATATATATATATATATATGTGTGTATCCATCAACAACACAGCAACATATGATGCGTTGACAACTTGTTTTTCAGATAGGCCTTATTATACAAAGGCAGTGATAGACACAATGAAGACTGGCTTTTAGAGCGAATGATGATGGTATCCTGGGGTATGGTTGGTCATGTGTATTTTGGTCTAAATTTCCAGGGGATATTTTAGATGTTAATAGCCCTGAAGTGGTCTCGGTTTCTTATTTAATTTCTCTCGCCTCCTTTAAATGTAATTCGCCCACAGACTGCGCCGCGAGGCTCTAAACCGCGCAGAAACTCTCTCATCATTTCCACAGCAGAATGGAAATGCAAATTGTGCGCGCGGGCAATGCCCTTGACAGAACTCACCACTGAACACAATTAACACGAGGACTCCTCTGACTGGAGCCAGTGACGACACGTGAGGTCACACATCCACACACACACACACATATTGTGAAAATATAGCGGATCTACAAGCTCACAACACCTCGCAACGTGAGGTATTGTGAGCTTGTAGATCAGCTATTTTCACAATTGTTTATTACATTAATATATGTTTTTCCAAAAAATAAGGCAGACATAAAGGAATTATTTGGAAAAAAGAAAAAAAGAACATAAACAAAGACAAAAAAGAAAAGAAACAGGGCATAGTTTCAATACCATGATGGCTATTTTCACTATTTACACAAGCACACATACACGCACATACACGCACACACACACACACACACACACACACACACACACACACACACACACACACACACACACACACACACACACACACACACACACACACACACACGCACACACACACACACGAACGCACACACGAACGCACACACACACACACACACACACACACACACACACACACACACACACACACACACACACACACACACACACACACACACACCAACACCAACACCATGCATGGATGTATGATTCATCAAGCTATTTATTTACAGTATACATATACAAAATAAACAAGTCGTTTTTTTCTTCCTCTCATAAACAGGGATAGTGGTGGCAATAAAAAGTTTGAAAATAAGAATACAAATATACACAAAATAACAAGAATATGAATGATACTAATAATAATAATAATACAAATATACACAACAAAACACGGATAATAATGATAATAATAATGTATTGTTACATGGTACATTGTTGTTTTTTGCGCATCTGGTCGCTGATTTCTGAAAAAGAATATCACTACCCACGCTCCTTTAATCCTCAGAATATACAAAGAGATTGAGAACTCCATATAAATGTTATTTGCAAGAAATATATAACATTTATCCATGTGTCACCCGAATAGCCTATATGATAACGTGAGTTTGGTCATCTAAAAATAATTTCGCATATACGTATTCAAATTCTTAGCCCATTTTGGGGGGTAAATAAAGCCTATATTGAGATTTCTTGTATTTTTGATCATTGGTTCTCAAATTGTGGGTCTGGACCTCCGGGGGGTCCCCGACATGATTTTTTTTTGGGGGGGAGGGGGGTCCCCTGATGATAGTGAAGTGACAATTGAAGAACTTGTAAGAAGAAGAAATAAACGTAAGAAAAGAAAAAGACCATTACTGCATCAAAAGTAATCAACAAACTATACTATAAAACGTTGGCCAAATTGTCAAATAATATAAGAAAGAGGCAAAAATTGTGAAAATAGACGATCTACAAGCTCACAACGCCTCACGTGCGTTGCAAGGTGTTGTGAGCTTGTAGATCTGCTATTTTCACATATCATATATATTTTTTCATATCGACACAATGATCTCTATACTTTAACCAAAGAGGGGCGCTGTCCGTCTATCAGCGGTAACGATTTGACACGAATACCCCCCCTCCCCCCCTCATGATTGATCTAACTTTTGTATCTTTCAGGTCATTGATATTACACTCCGATCATTTAGGAAACAATAACACTTAATCCATGTTAGCACTTGAATTGCGCTTGAATTATATATATCTAATATTTAACGTGTGTTAATTGGGGCAAAACTGTGAATCGATATTTGCTTATATAGGCTTTCAGAGCACGTTTTTTATTATACAAAATTCCATATTTATGAATTAA
Organism: Gymnoscopelus microlampas; assembly: GCF_963454915.1. Lineage (NCBI taxonomy): Eukaryota > Metazoa > Chordata > Actinopteri > Myctophiformes > Myctophidae > Gymnoscopelus > Gymnoscopelus microlampas. The sequence continues at coordinate 35,455,329 of NC_139950.1, read as the reverse complement.
AATTAAATAAAAATCAGGCATTAATCCGAATTCTCCCATAGACATGTGTAGCCTAATATGTTGTTAACCTTATTTGACCTAAACTTAATCTATATTTTTGAAAAGAGCTACAAGTGATCACAACGCTAAATATAACCAATTAATTAAGAGTAGGCTAACAACCCAAAGAGACAAACAATTAACGTAGGGCACAATTCTTTACGCAATCAAGCATCCATACAAAAAAGAAAGAGAAAAAAAAATCCATTTCGCTTAAAGCAAGACTCCTAAACAATTTGATAGTTGAAATAATATGAGTTTTACATTAATTTAAAGTAACATAAGAACGAATGTTTTTAGGTCCTTACAATTTGGAAATAGTGCATAATTTAATTATTTGTTTAATATTTAACAGCAAAAAATAAACTATTACTATACAACCACCGAATAAAGTGAAATTGTTGATGGATTCTTATAAAGTTTATTATAATTAGGCCTAGCCTATTATTATGAATTATTATTATTAATAATAATATTGTTTTTATTAATATTATTATTGTTATTATTATTACTACTACTATCATTACTATTATTTAATAATGATTTTCTCTTTGCTAGTCGACCTATTTAAAAAACAACGCAGGTGAAACATAATGATAGAGAGTCCATGGATGGACAGCTGGCCAGCGGCCTGGCTGATTGACTTTTTGCCTCTGACATGTGGGAGGCCCGCTGGCCCGTGGCACGCGCCCCACGCGCACAGGCTGATGTCGCCATTTACATGCAAATGGAGGGAGATCATGAGGGCCTCGCGCCGTAAATTCGCACACAAAAAAAAAGAAAAGAAAAAGCGAAAAAAAAGAAAAGAAAAAAAAAAGAAGACGTCACCCTCTCCTCAATACGGAGGATGAAGCAGCCAGACGGGAGGTCTCTCTCATACAAAGTCAGTGTGCGTTTTTTATTGAGAGAATCCTGACGACTTTGGTTTTTATATCAGCAGACACTGACTACTATGGGGGGTTCATTCACTGCGTCCATTGAATGGTATAAGATAATAGGCCTGTGTGACATTAACCGGTCATTAAAATGACATAAAGGGCCGCCTTGGCAGTATACGGTCAACACGCAGGGAGCGAGCAAACAACAGTTTGCACTTGTTTCATCCTCACAGACACCCCACTTACCTTCAGCATAATATAAGAGTTAATCTAGGTATACCCGGATCGCTGCCAGCGAGCCGGGTACCGGGCACCGGGCACCTATAGGCTGCAAGACAGACAGCATGTCGCGGGTTTGAATCCCGCTCCCGACGACCTTTGCTGCGTGTCACTCCCCATCTCCTGTCAATCTACTACACTATCAATAAAGGCAGAAAAAGCCACACAAAATAGTTAATCTAGGCTATGTAAACCCAGAAAATAGCACATTTAAAAAATGTGACAAACACGCATGTTAAAAGTTGTTCATGCATATATATTCACTAAAAAACAAACAGGGGGATCAACATTTCTTTTATTTTTGAACGTGTCATGCTAACATTCACCTAATGATGGAGAGCGCATTTTCCACGGTATAAGCCCACCACGCAGATGATCCCACAGAATGAGCCGAGACGGATTCAGCCTCCTATCCGTGCGTGGAGCAGCTGACTCCCTCTCTCCACGTCCAGATGGCCCCTGCACACAGATTTGCATTCATTTTCCCTCTAATATCTTCTGAAATAGCGGGGGCAGCTGCATTTGTTGTCAAATACGGTTTAAAACCCCCTTTCAGGACAGCATCGTTATACCTACGTGACGGGTGTGGGGATCCATTTTCCCTCTCCAGTCAACAGTATCAGATCTAAGAGGATTTGTCTCAAAGTCTCCTAATTTGATAATCAGATTTGAATCGCCTCGGTGCGTGTAATCAGGGGTTAAGTTCTAATAAACGACTTGAAACCGCGTGTGCAAAAAAAAACATTGTGAGTTCTGGGGCAGATCAGAGAGATATTTGCAATCTCAACAGAACAGACAAAAAATAATATAAAATTAAAAAAATCTAATAAAAATAATAATAATCACAACATGCACTTCTTGGTCTGTTTCACCTAAGAGGGGGGAAAAAAGATAACATGTCAATGATGAGATAACCTACGAATCTTGCTTGATATTTTCCAGAAATAAGAAGAGACCCACTCTTAAATTATCAAAAATATTATTTTCACACCCTCGTTGTGTGACGAGGCAATTTGCCAATAGATTTTGTGAAGGTGCAAGCAACAGCTTATAATTCACTTATCTTTGGCAGCAGCTATTAACCCTCAGCACCAGCTAGATAGATTGCTCAGGATATAGCACACATCTCTCTTCCTCGCACCCTCCCTCCTCTCCCTCCTCCATGCTCTCCTCCTTTTCACCACTAATGAACCGAATTGGTTCCTTTGCTCCTCTCGGACAGACTCGGACATGTGGGCAGTTGGCTCCTTAAAAAAATGATTAAGATGTTTCTGATTACTACTGATTTTACAGGACGTGCGTGAGACAAAAGGGCGACACAAAGCCATGGATTTCCCCTCAAGTTTGTTTAATGTCACCAGACACCTATATCCTCTGATTATTAGTCTATGTCAAAAGAGGCATGTGATCTGAAAATCGTGAAATATTTGCATCAAGAGGTGATTGATTTGGTTTGACATGAATAACGTGCAGGTCAAAATCTAGTGACATTAAAATTCTGGTATGTTGTGGTCTATAATGGCCCAATTTAAAATAAATAAATAAAGAGATATGTCTATGTTATGAAATAGCCTACACAACACACTAAGTGAATGGCTAACAACTTCAGTTTAAATATTTAAACTAAGAATTAATCTAATTGATTTATAATCACATCATCTTCTGTAAACTCGTTTATCTTAATTGAATAATAATTGTAATGACAAATAGACTATTATCTCGCAGCATCATTAAAATCATCATCAAATTATATGCTTTTAAATGAAACACGATCTATAATAGCTTAGAATTGTTTTTTAAAGACTTATGGATAATGTATTTGCAGGACTATTGGTGCTTGTTTCGTTACACCAGTGAACAGATCTCAACAAGTCAAAGTTGTACAATGACAAATAAATGTAATGAAAGTTAAAAAGAACAGGAAAAAAACCAATATGGATATAGGTTTAATTTAATATTAATTAAAGCTATTACAATGTAGGCCAGATAGGCTAAATGTAAGCCTTGACAATCTATGAATTCCGAGTGTATTTTCTTTTCCTGAACGGATATTGTGTGATGGTTTACACCTCGTTGAATTTTCATATCATTAAGAAAAAAAAATTCAACTCACCACATATAGGCCTAAGCAAGAGGAAAAAGTAGAGCGACTGTTCTCAGGTTGCTGCTATAGGCTTGCTCTCGCATAGTGGAGCGCCACTAGCTTGACAGGAACCGTCAGAGCTCCATATATGGTCAAAGCTACGCCCCACGAGCGTCATATTCTGACAGAGCCTCTCCCGTGGGTTTAGAGTTTTGGCTCCCGGGAAAGATTTCAGTCCTCGGGGAAAGAGGGCTTAGTTTTGCATGTTCCCATCCATCCTGCAACGACGACGAAAGGCCCCTTATCCAGCTCTCCTGTGTACCAGGAACACCTCCACCGGTGATCAGCCTCTTGCCTAGTGTTTGTCTTCTCGCGGAGAAGCGGCAACCTTTTTCAGGAGTGGTTTTATTCAACAAGAAGTCCTGAAGGTTTTGGATGCGGGTGCTTCAGGGATGTCGCCACTTTGAGAAGCATCACCAAAAACACAAACAACTGCCATCGATTTTTCTGTGAATTCGCCAAAACAAAGAGGAACAATAGCAACAAAAATCTCGCCTATCGAACAATTCACTTTCCCAGTCTGTGGATACCACTCCAACTAAGTACAGCACTTTGAGAATTGTTCACAACGTTCCAACGCAGGACCGGACTGAAGAGAGAGGGAGGCAAGAAGACCTGTGGACCGGGTTTTCCCTTCGCAACGTGTGAATCGGCTCTCGCCACTTATCCTGTAAAACCCTGAAGGATAAACACGTTTGGACGTTTATTTACCTAATTTCGCAGGAGGCGTTTTTTTGCACGCAAATCGTCCTAAATGTTTGGGATTCAGGAAACTATACCGCGGGGTGGGACGACGATGAAGGAGGAACCGCTGGGTTCGCTGAACTCGGTCCGCTCCTGGATGCACACAGCTGGGGTTGTGGACGCGAACACGGCCGCCCAAAGGTACGCATGCTGCCAAATCATCTGATTTTCTCACGCATTCCCTCATATCGACCCTCAATCCCCTCAATACTCTGTATCAATTACGGTCTCCCAATGCCCCCCTTCGGCTTTCCCTTCTTTCATTACATCAGATTATACCCTTATTGTGACAAATCAAGAAATCTCCCGTTATACTCAAACGTGCTTCATGTGCATCTCCAATGTTTCCATCAGCTCCATCATCTATCCCCCGTGTCCGGTACTTAACCGAGATGGTCTCTTGTTTTCTCCCCGCAGCGGTGTTGGCTTGGCACGGGCACATTATGAAAAGCAGCCGCCTTCCAACCTCAGAAAATCCAATTTTTTCCATTTCGTCCTGGCGCTGTATGACAGGCAGGGTCAGCCCGTGGAGATCGAAAGGACAGCTTTTGTGGACTTTGTGGAGAAAGATAAAGTAAGCGCTTTATTTTAGAATAACAACAACACCGTTGTTGATAATCTGCACATGTAATGAAATTATGATCGTGTTCTTTGAAATGACAATGAGTATAAGTAAGGGGAGTGACGTGCACTATATATTGATTTTTTTAAACTCAATCCGTTGATGACCAGACAACGGTTGCATGAATAAGGCAGATTTTCCTGTTTTTTCACCCACAAACTATTAATTTCTTTTCAATAGATAGATGTGAAAAGACAATTTCTGAGGATATTGATTTTCACTATTGTCTCCTGCAGGAACCAAACAGTGAAAAAACAAACAATGGGATACATTACAAACTACAGTTATTGTACAGCAATGGTGAGTAAAGCAGCCTTTAATGTTCTGAAAACATAGGGACATTAATATATATATAGGCTTAAAACATAATAATACTAACACTTTAACAACAACAACAACTACTACTACTACTTACTCCTACTACTATAGGCTACTACAACTACCAATCATAATAATAACAATATTAATAATATTAATAATAATAACAAAAACAACTATACTACTACTACTACTACTACCACTACTACTACTAATAATAATAATACAAATAATAATAGGCTAATAATAATAATAACAATAATACTAATAATAATTCAACAATGACTTAGCCTATAGTGGATGTAAAATACTTTATTATACCTATATGTTCATTAACTTAATCGGCATAGAATCAAGACTGTATGGAATAATTTCCTTTATATTTTATAAACTATAGTACAACCCTAAGATACTCTTCCTAACAAGTCATATATATTTGTTCTTCTTCCCAGGCGTCAGAACAGAACAGGATCTTTACATACGGTTAATCGATTCAATGACGAAGCAGGTAAGCTACTGTTACTGGTGTTTTCATGCCCACTGTGCCCACTGCCCACGACTACACACTTCACCCGGTGCCAAACTTAACACGCTGCGCAAATTGTCACCCCTGAAATATAACATTTTCAGGTGCGTTTGCGAAATGCAATCATCCCACAAAGAAAATCAAATTACCTGTGTAACAAGAACAGACAGCTTCCATTTTGTCTGTTTATATACGTGTGGCCATATCACATTGCATAGCTGCAAAGTCAATTCTGCTTGACCGAGGGGTTAGCCGTCTTTAGACTGAGTTTTGTCCAGCATTACATTTTGTACTGTATATGGTCTGCAGTAGGTGCATGATTTGATTTGACTTTCGCTCATAAAGTCAAATGTAATATCATAGCAGCACACATATATTGAATTTGTACGATTTGCATAGCCTATGTTAGAAATCATAATGTCTGCAATGTTTCATTTCAATTTACGCACCCCCACACATAGACTCCAGTGCATGTAATACTATAAGTTATGGTGAAATGTACACGTCGCTACCATGTCTTATGCACATTTTAAACCCAACACACAGCCCAGCAAACGCAATTACAATTCATAAAATAAAATCAGGCGGTCGAATTTGAGCTTTGCAGCAGTGTTTTTGTTATTAAATTGAGGTTTAAAGCAGAGCCATTCCGAATAGAGCCGTATAGACGCAGGGAGGGAACATTCCTGTGCGAATGATCCGAGTCAATGGCGCAGAACAAGCAGTTTATGGATTTCTGTTTCTACAGCTGCAAATAGCGACATAAATCAAACCAATATAGATAATCACCCGGTGCCCCAACACAAAAAGATACATCAAGTCAAAGTAGACTTGCCTTCCATCCACAGCCACCATGATACAACTTGCTTTAGATTTGTCACTTTTTGGCACTATAGGGACATCTGGGCACCTCAATGTAAAATTGGCTATTTTGTCCAAAATGTAAAAAAAAAGAAGATATATTTAAAAAATGGTCTTAAGTAATGTAAAGTATACATGATGTGAACATGCACTGTACATCATTATCAGACTTAATTGTGATCCTTCAACTTCTTGTTTATGCCCAAAAATGACTGGCTATACAGGTTTTGTTAACTTTTGTAGCCATTGTAGAAATATCAAACCTTAATTGTCGAATGTTTCAGCATGTTCTAATCATGTATACTTTACTTTTCTTAAAGACATTTTCCAAATATTTTATTTTTTAAACATTTCGGAAAAACATTGCCAATTTAACACCGAGGTGCCCACCTAGACCTATCCTGTTACCTCCACATTCTGTGCTGGCCTGCAGCCAACATGCAAGGCATTTAAAATTAAAGTAAAATATGTTGATTATTTATCATTTCAGCGCGTTGTATTAATAATGACTCGCCATGCACGCTATTGCATTTTTGGTAGCCTATACGTATTCCGTACGGGTAAAGTGTCTAATGTCTATCCTTATCCTTAGAATAAGAGGAAGGGGAGAGGGATGGAGAGAGAGAGAGAGAGAGAGAGAGAGAGAGAGAGAGAGAGAGAGAGAGAGAGAGGAGAGCGGCAGAACTGATAGCTCCACGCCATCTGTTTCAGCCAATGCTCAAAAATTACTCAACCGTACCACCAGACACACCGCTTTTTATCCACAGAAAGATCATTGTTAGCGGCTCAAAATAAACAACAGATTGGCCATTAACACTTTCCCCCAAATATCCCCAGATTATAAGCATATTGATGACACTTCTCTATTGGATCTCTCCTCGTGAAAATCCCTCTTTCTCTCTCTCCCATTTGTGTGTGTGTGTGTGTGTGTGTGTGTGTGTGTGTGTGTGTGTGTGTGTGTGTGTGTGTGTGTGTGTGTGTGTGTGTGTGTGTGTGTATGTGTGTTTTGTTGTTGAAAAAAATCATTTACGATTTTTTATACAATGTATTATTATTATTATTATTATTAGCTTATTATATTGCTTGCTGCTGTGGTTGCTATTACAATTGAAATTATGAATTGTTTAATTTTAATTATTTCCTCACTATTGTGTTGGTCACTTGGTCTAATGTCATCAGGCATTCATATTTATTTTGCAATGCTATATGTGTGCTGTGAAATACCAGAGATGTTAGTGTTGTTGGTTTAGTTATTTAATTCTGAATATCTAATATAGTCATATGGTGACTATATTTATATATTATTAACATCTAATTTTCTTTCAAAGGCTATAATTTATGAGGGTCAAGACAAGAATCCTGAAATGTGCAGAGTTCTTCTTACTCATGAAATAATGTGCAGGTAAGCATTCTTTTCACTCAATTCATTTTGCAAGTATAGGCTAAAAGACATTCCCTCTCCCTCCAACACATTTTGCCACTCATGCATTGATGCAGTAATCCAAACTTATAGCAGACACACTGTAAAGCCCTGCGTGTTAATTGAACTCTGAGAGTGTACAAATGAAACCAAATGGACCCATAAGTGCCCCACTTGGTTTCATTTTACACTCACAGAGTTACAAATGGATACATTAACATTGAGGATTTTACTGTGCATATATATACACCTGTAAAGGCAATCCCTCAGCAGGGGTCTGCTTTCATTTCAAACATGGATAGCCTAATATAATCCAAACTTCGTTTTGGGGTCAGGTTAATTGCATGTACAATAAACAATCAATGACACAATTACACACATGGTTACACGTTGTGCCCCCCCCCCCCCCCAACCAGTACCCCCATGGCACCATGTAGGTTGACAACACACAATGTGTTATACCTACAATATGAAGTTATGCATATAGTGTTTTCATATCTATCAGCTTGATAGCTGTCTTGTTAGTCAGTTTTCTCTCTGTTAGCACAGAGTCAGTTCTCGCTTGATCCCACCTGTCATCAATGATCAACCAGCCTTTTAGCGTCATTTAACCACATAAATCTCAACCTCTCATGTTACCCATGCTATTCAGCGATGTCATTGATACTAAAAGGAAAAACGTCTTTTGTTGTTATTGTTGAGCTCAGCATGAGCTTTGTGAACATTGAATTCGGATACTGTCGGTTAACCTCTCCTTTGTTGCACCGGTGCATTGTTCAAGTTACTGCTTGTGAGCAAGTGCAGCACGAGAGAGGCGAGAATGATTTGTCTTTCTCCATGCATAAACTCATCACTCACGCTCAATTTATACATGCATCCATCACTTATTTGTGACACGTTGAATATGCTCATGCTCGAGAGGTAATATTTTTCCGTCACAGGGGAAGTGCATTTTGCTGTAGAATGAGGACCCAGTAGAACGGCTGCCTATTATCAGTCACAGACACACATAATAAGTGCCCTTCATAAAAATAATCCTCTACACTCCACTTGTAAAAATATTTTTAGGCATGAGAAAACACCATCCTTTGAATTCTATTATTGCTCTGATGTTTTGCAGCACCTTATCTACAAAGCTTATCTCTCTAATAGGTTTTACTACATAGACATGAATATGAGACAAAGTTAAAGTCTATGTGGTTGACTGACAGATAGCCTTGTTCAAAGATGTTGTTTTTCTCTCCCTCCCACCATATGGCATTAATCAATCATATCCATACGCATGTATATGTTTTCATTTCAAATGGAAGCTGGCATGCTGTATTTGTGATTTATTTTTTTCTCCCCCCCCCCCCCACACTTTTGATTCAAGTTCCAATCAAAGAACTGGAGGCAGTTAGCTATATAGGCTTATAGGGGGGAGATGGTTGAAACATGTGGTGAGGGATAGATTAGTGCTTTTGAGGCCATAATTGATAAATGCCCCTCAGAAATATTGGTTGAGGGTGGCACCTTGCATCTCCCCCAGAAATAGCAGCTTGGCAATTAGAGGTAAACAAAAGCTGAAGCTGTGAAAAGTGACTCCCCTGCCTCCTGGCCTGTTCCCCGCTCCACTCCCCTCCTCTCCAACGCTAAGCCAAACAACACAACATGTTGTTTTCACCATTTTTATCAGCCATCAGCATCAGTGGAATGGATGGATGTAGTGGAGGATATTTCACTCCATTTATTTTTGCTTGTATCAAAACAGCTCTACCAGGCAATACATTTGCACACTGGTGTGTGTTTAAAAACAAAACAGCGCAAAAAAAATAACATTGTTTGTTCTGAAACACACTGTCTGTGTCCTTAGCCGATGCTGTGACAAGAAAAGCTGTGGAAACAGGAACGAGACTCCATCAGACCCTGTGATCATCGACAGGTAAGGCTTCAATCTAGTCTCTTATGTGTGACTGGCATTTCTGAGCAATAGAGTGAGTGAGTGTGTGAGTGAGTGAGTGAGTGAGTGAGTGAGTGAGTGAGTGAGTGAGTGAGTGAGTGAGTGAGTGAATGAGTGAGTGAACGAGAGAGAGAGTGAATGAGTTCCCATGAGCGAATGGAAGAGTGAGCAAAGGGATAAGCCAATGAACGCACGAGTCAATGAGTGAGAGCTCCCTCCTGGTGTGTCTGGGTACCCAGGTGGGCTGACTTCCACCCTCAAGCCCACAGTGTGGGAACCGCGGCTGATTCTGTGTGAGTGTCTGAGGGGCGTCTTTCCCAGGTACCTGTGTGCTCTGAGGGGCGGTCGCCACCTGGCTAGGGTTTGCTCAATCACAGGTGTTTCAATCACAGGAGGATCATGCTGGGAATAGTCCTAATTAGCCTAGGAGAACTTCACGTTCATTTGGCTTCCTTCCCTTCTTTGTTTACGGCGGTGATGCTTACATTGTCAATAGCTGTTTTTTTTTTTTTTTCTTCCTCTATTGACTGTTTCCTCCTCTTTCTCCCTCAAGTTAGCCCTGAGCTTAGAGGTTGTTGAAGTTTTGTTTCAAGAATGGATAAACGTTTTACAACAGCCATTTGTTTCTGAAGCTTCGGGGGTGGAGGGCGGAGGGGAGGGGGGTTTACAGTACATTGATGTTGCCTTCATCATGTTCTATAAAGGGGTTAGGAAACATTGTTTTTAGCCACTGACATTTTCGTCTCACTCTGTGTATGTGTTACCCTCCTCGGGCCCACTTCTATCTTCGCCGACTGAACATGTTTGGGTGGGGTTCGGCCGGGTGGGTTCGTAGTGGGGTGCATTTCGGATGAGGTGGGGGGTCACGTTTTCAGCGTCAATCTCAATGTAACTCTCGCCACGTAGCGGGGAGAGACAGCAATGCTAATGTTTGACTAGCCAGAATCACTGTTTGCTTAGTGGAGAATGCCTGGTATCTGACAGAGGGGACAACTCTCTTATTAGTAATCAAATAGGGCTGAGCAGTTGTTGCCGTCACTCCACTCCAGCGGCTTCTCATGCATCAGGAAGTAGGAGTGCTGGCTGCCCTGGGAGCCTGGATGGATTACCAGAGCTACTGCTGTCTGCACCCAACACACACGCACGCGCGCACGTGTACATACATACACACACACACACACACACACACACACACACACACACACACACACACACACACACACACACACACACACACACACACACACACACACACACACACACACACACACACACACACACACACACACACACACACACACAGTACTTGGATATGTGTTGTTTATACTGTGGGTTATGCTTTAGGAGACTGTTTATATTGCGTTATGGCATCGGTCACAGAGCATGATATACAAATGTAAATTGCTGATGTGCTCAGGACAATATATAGAGAGAGACTGGGCTTCATGTGCCGTATCTGTTACAAAGTGGATTGCTTCATATATTGGTCAGATGTGTTGCGGCGGAGCGATAGCACGCACATTAACATATAACTTGAGACGTGTACTTTTGTTTGTCTAATTTCCGCTGCTTTCATGTTTGCTTTGTGTCGCTCGGCTGCCTTTTTACTGCTTTGAGTTTCTCACACCATTGTTCTTCAATCTGTGGGACAAAACATGTAACATAAGTACAATAAGCAAAATGAATGCATGGAGAATTAAAGTCAAGCAAGAGGGATGGGAAGAAAAGAAGAACAGGGGGAAAAAAGAAGGGGACGGATATTGTAAGCTCAACTGGCTCAGGGAGGGCTCCGATTTTCATTGTGACGAGCCTGAATAGGAGTAGAGTATCCCTTTCCTTGCACAATGAGCGGCTCTGTTGAATCACAAAAGCATATGTTCCTCATTAGACCCTCCCATTGTCTCCATGTCGTAACTATGAGCCCGTCAGCTCACCCTAACAGACCCACGCCGGTTCCCAGTGACTGGAGGAGGCTTGCAGAGAGGGGCAGTTGTGAAAGGTTGCTGGGTTGAGCCAGAGTTAAGCCTGATTAATACTTGGTTGCACGCCGGTGTCGCGCACTAAAAATAGTAGATCTACAAGCCCAGAACAGGCCGCGGTGCAACGCGTTGTGAACTTGTATCTCTGCTATTTTCAGTGTGCGACACAGCATGTAACCAAGTATAAATCATGCACTACTGACATGACTGCCACACACTGTGGGTTTTTACTAGGTTCACTCTATTTACCGCAATTACCTGGCTATTGCCCGCTGAACTTGTGGCAAGCTTTTAAAGACACCATGTTTTACAGACATTTTTTTGTTACATCTGTCATTTTGTCTTGCGGTTGATGTTGGCAAAAAATGATTATTTCCAATTGAGTAGAACATCGTTGAGTGACATAAACGTAGAGAAGAGGTTTGATTGTTGAATCAGGCATGACTCGTCTGTCTACAATTACAGTACGAAAACCGGCTAGCACTGCCACATTTCCTAGAGAAACAGTAGCATGGCCGAACCTTAAGAAACAGATTTGGAGTGAATCATTGATGGCGTTCATTTGCTGTAACATTTTCCCAGATGGTACGAGGGGGAAAGCGCACACAGCTAGCTGGCATCTAGCAAGACATTAACTGGCGTTCCCATGGATCTGGCATATCCAACGGAGTTTGGGAAACTTATCATTCCAAATGTGTCCTATTTTCCTGCGGTCAAGCCAGACATCTGTTTACCCTATTTTCTCTCTGAGTTTTGATACAGATTTTCACTCAGATTTTTTGAAGAGGAAGGATTCTCTTTAAAAAAGAAAAAAAAATGGGGGAAATGGTTAGATATACTGTTGGCCTAACAGCTGTCACAAAGTTTCAACACTGTTTGGTGACTAAATATTTCAGCACTTACATTTGATGCCCTGCATTATTCATGCTCATTTTTGGATGAAGAAAGAGCCTATTTTTATTACAATTCTGTGTGTTTATATGTGCGTTGTGAGGGGAATTTCAGTACCTCCTGGGAAAGCTGGTCCATCTTTGGCTCTGTAAAAGAAACTCTATTGTATTCCAGTCGTGTTAGCATACATATTTTTCCCCCCACTCTCCTAATCAGGAAATGAAAATGTTGGAGACTATGTTGGCTCTGGCAGAAATAAAGGAGACACTGATTTCATTTAGTCACTAATTGTATCTCTATTGCTATGACTACAGCACTTTGCAGTTGGTTATAATCATATCTCCCCTTTATGAAGCCAGCAGTGGAATGGATGTCACATCTATAAGCTAATGGCGCCTTAAAGTAAGTGGGGGCGTGGGTTTATTCAGACGGTAATTTGAGTCCTGAGAGGTATAGTGATGAGGTGCCCAATATCTGATTAGGCGGTTTCCCCATTTACAGTATATGTAGAGCAGTGTATAGCCAAACATAACTCAATTTGGGATGACGCTTCTGGACTGGTATTTGTCTTCACTCTCTCCCATATTGACTTTGTCTTCCCGCGTGTGAAAGATTAGATACATTGTTCAGGCTTACACATGGATTTTGTAATAAGAAAGCACATGCTGTTGAAAGAGGAGGGAAAATGACTCATTCTGCCTGTCAGAGTTCAAAGGTCATGCTTTACACCGAGGAGATGCAGCAGATTATGCGAGGGGAGCTGGGGCTAGAGAGAGAGCACCATCAGCGTGCACGCAACCATACATGAATTTTGAATTTAATGTACGCTCTCACGGCTTAGAATCCCAAGTCAATTTGCGCTCCGATTCAGAAAAAGGACTCTAGTCTTAGATCTAAACATGTCAGCTCCATTTATTCCACCGGCAACGCCACTCCCTTTCACTTCCTGTCACAAAGGTCAAAGGGCACTGACCTTTGGAGTGCTGCCCAGCCACTGAATAATTCATGACATTGACTTGTTTTTTCCCCTTGTCTCTTGTTTTTTTTTTTTTTTTTTTTGGTCAGCACACATGGTTGTGCTGTGGGAGGCTTTTATTCATTTAGCTCATTTATAAAGGCCTCACCGCACCTGTTCGTGTGTTAATGCAATTAAATTTTGGCCTAATGTAAATTTTGCTTAGCTTTCCGTTATGTCCCTCATTAGTGAGCCTGTATTTTCTAAATGACTTAGCGCTATCGTTCATTTATGGAACACCTACGAGGTCATTTCCCAGAGTGCACTTTACTTGTTGTCTAGTTGTTTACTGACAACAAAAGACCATCTCACATGTGGTTTCTTCAGCCTTCTAAGAAACAAATCGGAAAATGTGTGCGCTCCCATCTGGTTTTTGCAGAACCGTGATTACCTCCAAAATCTGAACAAATGCCAGTATTTATAAGGTCAGCCCTTTATGCGGAAATGTGATGTAAATGAGAATCAGTGAAAGGGGACATTAAACAAAATTAAATTCATTGTCTCCTTTAATGTCATTTACATTTTTGGCTAAGCCCCGGACTGTCAAAGAGGATTTCTGAAACCATTTTAATTACACATCAGCAATGGAAAAGAGGGCGTGTTTTTACCCTCACTGTTTTGATAACCTGCAAAGAAGAGAGGTCTGTTTATGAAGTACCTAAATGACATGTTTTCACTGCATCTGCTGAGGGGCAATTAAAATTACACACGTAGGACGTGATAATGCGCTACTCTGCTCCTACCAGTCGTAAGTAGGGATGATGCAATGGAAGGGTCACAGAAGCGCTCTGTTGTTGTTATTGAGAGTCTAACGCTGCAGGTGCTGCTTGTAGATTCTTTTCCATCATACTGTAGTGTAGCTTTACAAGCATTGGACCATGTTTGATGCTCTAATGTAGTAGTCAATTAAAACAGTTGCTCTTGTATTGGAAATTATTTCTCTCTCTCTCTCTCTATACACACAAACACATACATGCATGCACACATACGTCGACACATGCATGCACGCATACGTCGACGCACACGCGAATGCACGCACGCACTCACACACAAACGCACACACACACACATGGCTCGTTTCCATCTAAGCATTTTATTTACGGCTGTTTTTTGTGTAACTCGTGTGACAGATGTGAGTTTTTGACACCCGTTGAGAAACGGGAGAATAAACCGACCACCCCTGCCCGGGCCGACGTGCTGTTTGAGTGAAGCCTGTCTCCTAGTGAGCCAGGGCAGGGAAGAGCAGGAAGTGTTGAGGGCGAAAGCTGTACTTGGCAGCTTTCCGTTGGCTTGCACTTGCCGAAAAATGAAACCCAGACCCTCTCCGCAGCCCCGGAGCCAGAACCTCCTTCCCAGCGCTCCAACATCCAGGATTGGGTAATACTGTTCACTAAGCAAAACATTACCTCAAATTATTCTCGCCCTGTTTTCTATTCCCTCCTCCCTCGTGTCGGTTTTATCGCAGTTTGTAAATGTCAAGACACGTACAGAGACGCAGAGTATAAATGATATTTTCCAAATTATGCTCTCATGTTTGGGTTCACATGAGTGGCGGCTGAACGTAACGTGGTGCCTGGCGCTCCCACGGGAGACCCACCTCACTGGGGTAGGATTCCCCAGTGGCATCAGCTAATGGCAAGACTTGACAACAGCAGAGAAGCCGGGGGTGTTGTGTTTTACTAGTGCTGAGCAGGGGTGATGACTTTAACATGTGTGCGGAGAAAGAACGAGATGTTTGTGTGCGCGCACGTGTGTGTGTGTGTGTGTGTGTGGGGTGCACATGTGTGTCGACATGCATATGAGTGTTTGTGTGTGCATGTGTGTGTGTGTGTGTGTGTGTGTGCACACGGTGTGCTAAAGAGAGGTGTGCGGTACGAAAAGAGTGGTGCAGGCCAACAGAGCGACGGATTGGGCTCCAGCTTGACGGCAGTGAAAGACGAAACATGGTTCCACATGTGTTGAGAAAGAGCAGTCCATCTGTCCGTGGAGACAACCCCTCCCCCTCACCGCCACCCAGCCCCTCCTCTCCTCTCCCTCTCCCTTCTCTCTCCTTCCCTCTCTCCCTCTCTCTCTCTCTCACCCTCACCCCCCCACCTCTCTCTGCTCCCCTGGTTCTCTGTGCTGACAGAAACAAGGCCAGAGCTGGGGTGATGGGATGAAGGCTGGGCCAAGAGAAACACTGGCCCTTGCACATGCAAACACACACACACACACACACACACACACACACACACACACACACACACACACACACACACATACACACACACACACACACACACACACTGGAGAGAAAAGGTTATCAGAGTTTTGTTTTGTGTTTGCTTCAACTTCCCCGTCTTCTACCGCATTTGTCGACTTTGCGGAGCACCACTGACAGGGTGCTCGAACGCTGCCGCAGAGTTGATGCAAAGAATTTATTTTCATATTATGAAGGAAAACAATCCATTACGATTTGTGCACTTTTCCACGGTGCACCGCCGCCACAGGGCCCACGCCATGAAAGAACCTTACATTATTGAAATTAAATCTAATCTAAATAAAACATGCCACACTCGCCCTCAAATATTTAACAGCTCTCTTTTATAATTAAACTCTGTAGCTGTTTTGAAGATGTTGTTTGGTTTTTCTTAAAGCATTAATGACGCAAGAGCTTTCTCTAACTACCCACCCTGAATCTATGAATCGCATTTAGGTCACACAGACCAGAGTTTTTTTTTTCTCTCTTTTTTTTTTGCCTTTTTTTTCTTGTCTTAAAAAAAAGAAAAGAAAAAAGGACTATTTTCTTTCTCTTGGCAATGTTCTCACTCCCATTCAATCCTTATTAGGTTCCCCCTAATTGTCAAACAAACTGTTGGGTCAACCTCAGTCGTATCTGGCCGTAAAACAGCACATTAGGCCCTGCTGAGGGATATATGTGGTATTTCATCGGAGACGGAGTAATGCTGGGGTTTTATGGTTAAGTACCAGTTCACGCCCACGCCATTTGTTTCGCATTAGAGTGGAGGTTTTGTAAATCAGATCAATATGTTCGCCGAGATGTGATTCCTCGCCGGGATCTCCCGAGTCGTTCTTTTTCCTCGAGTATTTTTCTTAGGGGACTGGTTGTCGATGCGCTTCTCCACACACACACCGCCCCCCCCCCCAACCCCCTTCCCCTCCTCTTTCTTCCCTCCCTCTTCCCTGTCCCTCCCCCTGTCTCCACCTCAATCTATTTCCATTTTCTGAATGTAGCAATTTGTAGTGTGACACGGGCAAGATTAGGATGGGAAGCAGTTGGAGGATTTCATCGGACATGGTCCTGCTCCCACTGGCGTGGGGTCACAGGACAAAGATGGTGGTGGTGGTGGTGGAGGGGAGGGGGGGGGGGGATTCAGGGATAGGGTCATCAGTTACCACGGGGAAACGAGCTGGTCTGCTGCCTGCTCCGCTGGCCCCAGGGGTGCCCGGGATGTATCGGAGGAGAGGCCCCTGAGAAAGAGCCCTGAACCAGTGTCATTTATTAAAAGTGACAAGTTATTTCTAACTATAGCTCTGTTTTTATTGTTTTACAATGCTGTCATTTGGAACAGTGCCCCTCTGTCCGGGAATCGTGAACGAGTGATGAATGTACAAAGTGACCCCCTTTTCTTAGCATGCACACATCACTCGATGCACTCGGGGAACATTTGTGTCCAGTTAATTTTTTGTTGTGTGTTCCGTTATGCTGCTTAAACAAATAAAATATGTGGTTTTAATAAAGATCACGTACACATGATAACCCACAATGAAAATATTTCGCCACACACCAGCCTTCTCCGGGACATTTGTTTAGTAAATTAATAACAGCTTACAGTTATGTATCTCAGGCTGACCGCCCCTATAATCAGTACCAGAAGTTCCACAGAACACAACCGCACTGTGGCGTGTCTGTGTGTGAACTGAAAGCAGAGCCTGTAACCATCTATTTTTTGAGAGATGAGTCCATGTTCTATTTCTATGTGGACCAGATCGAGAGTCATCCTGTCCTAATAGCAGAGTGTTTATGCAGCGCTTGACCCCCCTCTTAAGCATCGAGGGTCAGCGAGGTACTCTGGCTTAGCCCCCATTTTTACAGCCTGCCCCAACTGCGTTAATGATATATGACAGAAATTTCCTTGTGCTGGTTCAGTGGCAAGAAAGGTCCTGGCTAGTCTATATCAATCCATCTGACTTATGTTCCCATGTCTTGAATTACCGCTTGATGGAAACCTGCTGCGGGCTCCTCTTGCCAATTGAAATCAGATCTCCTCCGCAGCCTGCTGTGATATTGATCCATATTCAACACCCAGGCTGCCGATCGATCAGTATTGATTTACAATAAAAAACACTCCTCTGCTTGTTCAGCACCACGTTCAATACTTTCAAAGAAGAAAAAAAAAGACAACAACAAAAAACAAAACAACAAAACCGTGATTGTATTTTTTTTTACCATGTAGTGACCAGCGGATATATAAATATGTGAGAGGAGATATTTCATTTCATGAGAGGATTGGGAGTTTAAGTGAAGAAACCTTGACCATATGGTCAGCGTGGCCGTCAGGAGAGGCGACAGTGGGAGTGAACAATGATGGCTCGCCACCCATGTGAGACAAACCAGTAAAAATGGTTTCACAGGATGACACCTCTGTAAGGACTCATTTATTCAAGTAGGCGTGTCCATTTTCGAATTAGCTGCACATCTGCAGTGCAGTGCGGGGCGCTGGAGCTGTCATATCCAATCCAGGCCCAAAATTGAGACGGAATGCTAAAAGTGCGGGATCAGCCATGTGCACTTTGGCTTGATTTCTGCGCGTTAACACGATGACATGACTTCCTGTGGTTTTGATATTAATTGGCCACTCTTTTTCTCGTTAACCCGCCCTCACACACACACACACACACACACACACACACACACACACAAACACACACGCACACACGCACACACACACACACACACACACACACACACACACACACACACACACACACACACGCAAACATGCAAACACTTTCATGGCCACTGCCTCCCATGCAGTCACCATTAGCGCTGAGTGCAATGCACACTGCACAGCAACCTGGTACAGTGTGCAGGTTCACTCCAGATCCAGTTTTCTCCGCAGCACATCTCAGTCCTAATCTCTCGGACTTCCTCCCCTCTGCCAAATAACTGTTCCCATCCAGCAGGTCCCAGCTCGGGCTCAGGCTGCCGACATCTGAAAGTTATTATCCCCAATCTCTGACATCCAGGAGTTTACAGTTATATAATGATGGGGAAAACCACATGTCCCTGGGGGCAGAGAACATTTTTGAGATGCCTCCCCATCTGTTTGGAGGTGTAGGGGGGGGGGGCTGCCTGTTCTGGGCCGAACCCCTAAACAGGACAGAGTGGCAGGCAGGCATGTTTCTTATTTGTTTAAATCTTTGTATTTTCTACCATTGGAGCGAGCCGGCCTGAGAGTCATTATATGGTGTGATAAAGCAAATCCAATTGGATCGGGTTCCCTTCTCCACGCAGCGCTGGTGGCACCAGCTCTCGCCGCTCATCCCCTCGACTGTGTTTAAGTGCTGGTTGTTTGTTTGTCCAGGAGAGGCCCAGGCCGGGGGGTCTAATGCGGGCCCGGGGGCCAGCCAGGTCGGAGGCAACGGTAAACCCGAGCTGCTATAGCGTAGCTGCGCTCCTCTCACCGCTGGCTCGGCCTTGTTTGGACTGCAGCTCCGGTTTGCTTTCTTAGAGGGAAGCTGAGCCCCCGTAATCACCGGGCCCTTCCCTCGGGTGGGGGAGCGCGGCAGAGACCGGAGGGAGTGATGACATAGGCCCATAGAGGCCTGGCCCTGTCCACCCCTGCTGCTCTTAGCGTATTTATTTTCTCTTCTCATTGTATGGTTTAAGTCACACCGTATTATGTTCGGACCCTATGCACGTGCACGGACACACTCAGATGTGATGAGGTGCATGGCGAAAAAATCTGTAGGCTTTGTTTTTACTAATAACGCCGGGGATTAGTGACTTGCTGACCTCAGTGTAATCTTTATTAGTCTGTTAGCCATATCCTCTGGTTATGAGGCGGCCATAATTGATCTGATAGCAGAGGCAGAGGCATTGAGGGATAAAAAACAAGGTTAAGGCAGTGCCCGATATGAGGGCTAAAACATTTTAAAGCAAACCGGGTGTCACATGGTGACAGCTTAATAATGTGTGTTAGACCTAGATATTTTTTGTCGATGTCTAAACACTTCATTTTTAAAAGTACATTTTTGGCCTTTTTCTAACCCAATGTTTGAGAGGTAGACAGTGTATAGAAACAGGACAGTATATGCAGACATGCAGCGAGTGGTCCGGCCAGCCGGGAATCGAACCAAGGACTTGCTGTCAGTTATTTGAGCCCATGTGGTATGCACCCTAACCATTCGGCTATCAGGTTGCCCCTAAACACTTAACTACTATCTCAAAGATTTATGTTATTTAAGACCACCACCCCCATGGCCCTGTAGTTTACCCCCTAAAAATGTTTTATTCAACATCAGCACTCCGTTCTGTTTTGTTACTTTATTGAAATGGGTTGTCGATTCGAATAGAGTCAACCTGGTCGGCCAATCTCATTGTAGCCAGTGGAGAGTGAAAGCCATCTCAGCAGCATAGCCTTACCAGAACACACACAGAGATTGGAGAGGGGGGCAGAGAGAGAGAGAGAGAGAGAGAGAGAGAGAGAGGGAGAGGGAGAGAGAGAGAGAGAGGGAGAGGGAGAGGGAGAGGGAGAGAGAGAGCCTCCTCCAGATGGAGATACCAGATAAGGGGGGAAATGTCTGTGCCTTTTTTCAGGCTTTCCATAATGGGAATCTACCCCTTCACTTGCTTATTAAGTTGTGCACACAAGGAGGAGCAGGGACGGAGAGAGATGGAGAGTGGAGGAGGAGATAAGGGGCCGAGGCGGAGGCGAGGTGGACAACGCATGCACTGTCACCCCTCTGTTGTAAGTGTCAAGCAGACCCTGTCAGAGAAATCACAGGTCATGTGGATAGATGATTGTCAGAGAAGCACATTGATATATATAAGACCCTCTCGCCCTCATCGCCGCAGAGGCGCACGATAAGATTTGTTTTTGTTTTCCGTCGGAGAGAGAGGGAGAAAGTACGATGTTCTGGGGTCACGGGGGTCAGCCTGGGGGGGTCACAGGGGTCACGGCCCTTTCGGTACCTGAGTGACCTCTCGCATGGCTAAGCCATTTCTCAGGCTCTCCGAAACAGGGGTGGGGGGTGTCGGCGTCGGCAAGGGGGGGAGGTGGACATGGAGAGGGAGGGGTTGGGTGGGTGGGTAGGTTGGTGGGGGTTCGAGGCAAGGAGAGCGATCTATCAGCAGCGGTGTCAGCGGACATGCAGACAGCGCGGCAGCCGCTGCAGCTAAACAGAGTGAGACGGATAGGCAGGAGTCTCTCATACGTAACACCGGGAGCCGGGAGGAGACAGCGCTGTGAGTGTTATGGATGCTTGACATTGACCTCTCATGCACAGACGGCGTATTTATCAGCGTTTCGAGCACAATGCCATATTTGTTTGTAAATTATTTCGTTCAACGAGTGAATTGCAGCGCCGCGCCATGTATAACACTTGCCACTCTTGCATTTCGAACCAGATGAAAAATATCACTTTTGCATCCTATTTTTTTTGGAGGAGGGTAGGGGCGGGGGGTGCATTTACTTGCTGTTTCCTCTCCACGCTTAGAATTGAGGGTGATCATATTCTGAACACTGACAGTCGTAACAAGCCGTATGTTAGCCACTTTAGAAAGAGAGGCAGTAAAAAGAAAATGCTCTGATGCTTGCATTTTTCTTGAAGAGAAATATTTGTGTACAGATAGGCCTGTCATTTTTGCCAAACGACATTCATGATTCTTTTATTGTTGCACAGCCATCACCCCCTCTCTTCCTCTGTGGGGAGGAGGGAAAAAAGGCTAGTCTACAAAGTGGCTTTTTGTCGTTTGAGGGAAGTAAACTTCATCAGGTCGACGGCGAGGTGTGCTTCACGTGTCACTCAGTCGAGCTCCCTCCTAATGAAATGCTGCATACAGATTTCTGCCTCCGGGCTCAGGGGGATAAGACCGTGGTAACAGAATGAAACAAACCCCTTCCCATTTCCCCCTCTCTCTCTCTCTCTCTCTCTCATACACACACACACACACAATCTCTCACACGATCTCTCTCTCTCTCTCTCACACACACACACACACACACACACACACACACACACACACACACACACACACACACACACGCACACACACACACGCACACACACGCGCACACACACACACGCCGGTGGGTGAGAGCATCCATGTGCGGAGATCCAAATCTGCAATTTATTCAAATATTGATATTTCTACTTGTCAGGAGAAAGGTGCCTTGAAATTTCCTCTGAGTACTGCTGTCAGAAAAATAGCAGGAAATATGTCAGATAATTCATAAATGGAGTTCAGCGCCGCGAAGTCAGTTGGGAACAGCAAAAATATATATATGCTTGTCAATGAAGAATAGGAGCAATATTACAGAGGCTGCTGCTCATTCTTCCATCATGTCAAGCAAACAGCCTTCGAGGGCCCATAAGTGTCCCGTCCACCGTCTGCGTGTGTATTTGTGTATATGCATGTATATTTGTATGTGACTGTGTGTATACACAGTAAAATCCCGCGTGTTAATTTAACACTCCGGGAGTGCACACATATAACCAAATCGACCCATACGGGTCCATTTGGTTACATATGGTACACTCCCGGAGGTACAAATGGATAAATTAACATTTTACTGTGTATGCATGTATATTTGTATACGACGTGTGTGTATGTACATCCGTATGTATATTTATGCATGTGAATTTGTGTGTGTGCTTTGGCTGTGTTGTGACTCCTACTTAGACGTGTTTGTTATCTTTCTCCATCGAGACACCCCATTTCCCATCCCGAAGCAGCCAATGGGAGCGTGTCCTGTTTTTTTCCCATTTTTTTCTGCAGAGGTCCGTAACCGGACGCTGGCCTCCATGTGGTTTGAATTAGGGCCCCCGAAGCTGTGAAGGACGCCTCGAATGACGTGAGGCACTTTGCACACCAAATTCCTTTCTGCTGAACGGCGGAGAAAGAGAACTCGCCGGGAATCCTCCGAGATTTTTTGGCTCGACCCCGCCGGCGATTAAAACAGGGCGGAAACCAATAACTCAATGAATCATGGTGAAACGTCCCATGAAATCTCTTACTGCTCTGTCACACCCTTATGCAAGTCCAAATCAACTCCAACTCTCTCCTGATTAACCCCTTTTCCGAACTTGGAAAAAAGAAAGCAAAAAATAGAGCGAAAAAAAAAAAGAAAGAATCAAGAAGCCAAACTCTTGTTCCGTTCTCCAGTTTGTTGAATAGAACTTTCAACACTGTGAACGGATAAGGCTCACTCCCCCCCTTCGCAGCGAGCTACCTCTGTCCTGACAGACAAAGTGTGCAAGGCTCTCCGATGATGCATCGGTTGACCGCGTCGTGCCAAGGCGAGACAGAAAAGGACTCCCCCTATCTCCTGTGGTCATGTGATGCCATAGTTCATAGCTGTTGACGAGATGCGGTTTGGCACAGCTCGGGACCCATCTGGGAGACGCAGATACCCAGACAGGGGAGGTATTTTACAGCAATGCATCTGCGTGCTTGAAGAGCTATTTAGCATATGCTGCTATATGGGAGAATGTGCTTTGGCATTGCCAGCTGCAGATTAGGGTCCGCCACCCTCCCCCCGCCCCCCAAAAAAGAAATCCTGCCGAACAGCTGATGCAAAGTTGAAAACGGCTAACAGCGACCGTTATTACGGCATTTCATCTGCCCGCCTTTGTTAATTAAACGTCCACATGTGCTAGTTGTAAAAAAAACAAAACAAAAAAAATGGTATCATTGCTTTAGAATAACATACAGTAGGCTAACCCGCGTGCTATCTCCCAATTTACAGTTTCTCTCCTCCATGTCGGTGCTGCTAACAATGCCATGCGCTGCGGTGCTGTGCTGCTATGGCGGCCAGTTTGTTTTCTGTTAGCTCTAGCAGAAAGTCACGGCCCATGCTGCTGCTCTAACTCAAGTGGCTGATGTGTTCAGGCCATCCAGGGCATGGCAGGCGGTTGACAGTCCATGCAGCCTGTCTACTTGCAGGACATCTCCACACAGTGTGTCCACAGCGGGGCCAGTCCTGTCATCTGGGCCCCACTATGGACCAGTGCACTGCTGACAGTGAGATGGTAAACGTTTACCACCTCAATCCCCCATTAACTCTGTGAAGGCGCTTCGATCCTCTGTGAAAATAATGATATTGATCGGAGCTCGGAGCTCTACAAACGAAACCGTTGCAAGTAAAAAGAGGGATGGGCCTGTGCATTAGAATATGGGATTTTCAGGGATAAAAGAGCGTTTGGGTCTTGTTATATTTTCCATCTCCACTATAGTCTCTCTCTCCCCTGTATCTCTCTCTCTCCCCATCCCTCTCTCTGTGCATTTTTATGTGTGTGCATGTAGTGTGGGAGCCCACGTGTCTCCTAAGATTACCCTCCACTATCCCCACAATCAAACAACAAATGACAACATCATTGCTCAGGCCTTTTCAAAATACGACACAAAATGCGGGTGGTGGCTACATTAACTTGCAACAACCCCCCTAATAGACCCTTGTGGGCTTTGTATCTCTCCCCCTTACCCTCTCCTCTCCTCGCTTCTCCCTCTAGCTGGCTGTCACATACCCCCCAACCACCCACCCACCCACACCCACACACACACACACACACACACACACACACACACGTACACAGAGAGCGAACCTCCAAGCCTCAGCGGAGATCAGGAGCTCCCTGTCGGAGGTGCTTTGTCACGTAGCCCAGGGAGCGTGGAACTCACCCAGAGCTGTTGAACAAACACAAGCACAGGGGCTGTCAATAGCAGCTCCGCAAACTAATTGCCTGTCAAATGAACCGCCCTCGTTAAGCTGCCCACACACGCATACACGCACGCATGCACACACACGTGCACACGCGCGCATATAGATGCGTGCACGTGCACACACACACCTCTCAGGCACTTTGATTCAAAGCGCAGTGATACCTTGTTAGAGGGGAAGACACACGAGTGGCACTGCTCTGTTTGCCACCTTGTTCCTGCAGTCGTTACCAGTGTGTGGAGTGCAGTGACCGTGAGATTGGCTTTTTGTTATTATTAAGGGAAACACAGCGCCGTACAGCATGGGCCCCTGTAATTCACAGACACACACACGCACGCACGCACGCGAGCACGCACACACACATGCGCGCGCGCATGCACACGCACGCACGAACACACACAGGCCCTACAGTACAGAATATCAGCTGGCGTTATTTTTCACTTTTTTAAAGCCACTCATTAGACGGTAGCAAGGAGCTCCAATAATACGCCAAATGTTATTGTGTTTTTGTTTTGCTTTGCCTTTCTTTCCTTTTTTCTCTTCCTCCCGTAGTCATTAGGCGCTAGTGAGCGGTGTAGTGCCCAGCGCCTTGTCTGGGTGCCTGTAACAGCGCTGTCGGATTGACACAGCTGGGGAGAGCAGCTTGAGGCTGCACGCTCAGGAATACACAGGGGTGTTCAAAGCCCCTCTCTGAATCCTGATCAGAGCGCTGCCCCGGCCAACTGATGGCCTATTAAATATACATGCGCAGGGGTCAGAGCTGGAGGTCCCGGCTTCCTCCCAGCCATGTGCACTTAAGCGGAAGGGCTGGGCAACAATAAAAAACTCCTCTCGCTCCAGCGAGCTCTCCCCTGACACCCTCACCTCCAGTGTGTACGTCAAGTACAGCGCTCACCTAGCGCTATATTACAACCATCTTTGTGAAAAGGCCAAATGATGCATTTTTTACACAGGTTATTATATATTTATATTCAATAACACCAAGGACCACTCTTGTGTCTGTCCGTCTCTCTCTCCCCCTTGCTTTCCAGCTCCCCTCTTTCCTTGCCTTCATTGATAAATAGCCTTGGATGAAACAAGTGCGGAGACTCTTGAGGTGAACCCCCCTCCCCAGCCCCTTCCTTTTCCCTCTCTATAGTGTACCAGGAGGTAGGGCTTGGCAACATATCAATATTATATCAATATCGTGATATGAGACTAGATATCGTCTTGGATTTTGGATATTGTAATTATCATGATATGGCATGATTTGGGGTTTTAACCACTTTATGTCTTATTTTATACTTTCAAAAATGTAATTAAAGTAAAGAAAAATAGGGAAAATAGTCGAAATGACGCATTGTATGCTTGTAGATTTGCTATTTTTGAAAATGTTTCAAAAACAAAAGAAAAATTTGACTATTCTCAGAATACGATATTATCATCGCGAAATTGATAACTGGTCCAAAAATATTGCGATATTTAATTTTGTCCCTGATGCCCAGCCCTTACCAGGAGGTAGACACAAGGTGGCCGAGGGGGAGAGGCCCATAATGGCTGGTCCTGATTAACATATTCACAGTGACACACTGTGTCTGTGTTCGTTCGTTAAGCCTGGTCTGTCTGACTAATGGAGTGAAGCGGCAGTTTATCAATTAACCCAGTGCTGAGCCATTTGTCCCGGGGATAACACTCTCACCGGGTGTCACGGTGATCCGGTTTGGTGCCCTTTAACCTCCGCGAGTGTCCAACGAGACAGGGACTCTGTGACAATGACAACAGTGAGGCACACGGACGGAAGCAGAGCGTCAATGTCGGCCAGAAACCTTGTATGTCCATGTTTCAACTTTCTTTTTGTTGTTGTAAATTAATGCCCTACTTCGTCGTATGCCAGTGTCGCGCAAAAGTAGCGAAAGTAGCCGATGTACAAGCGCACAATGTGTCGCATCACAACATGTTGTGAGTTTGTAGATCTGCTATTTTCACTATTTTTTAAAGGTCTTGAACATATTTTAAACATCTTGTGGCTATGACATGCCCAACGTCTGTGGGTTTTTATTCATATTTAACCAATGACAAGTATTACCAAGAACTTGTGAGTGAAGGAGAACTACATTGGAAGGTTTTGGACATACCAGGTTTCCCGCCCGACGGCGACGACAGCACATAACAGTGCGGGCCCACCAAAACAGGATTTGCGCCTCATGTTCGCTGGTGAAAAGCAGAGGAAAGGTTGTGGGTGGGTGGATTGATTGGGTAATAGGATCATGGAAAGGGGGGGAAAGAAGAAGATCCCTGCACAATGACGTTGGGTGAGGATGGGGGCAGGGTGGGTTTCAGCATTCGTAGAGTCAGCATAGATCATAGCAAACAACTTAGTGCTGTCTCTATTAAAACAGGCCTCCCCCCCTGCCATTATCCTTCCCCCTACCGCTCGTACCTCCATTTGGCATTGTTTGTGTTCATTAAGACATGGACGACCTGCCTTATCCATGCATCAGACCCTGCTCTCAAGAGTAATTGCGATGGTCTCGCGGAGGATAATGTGGTTTAAACTCAGCATAGCCTGTCTATTAGGAGAGACATGATGGCGACCACAAATAATAAAGAACTATTTATTCCACTCTTTGTGACGCTAACTAGGTAACATATCAAGCCGGCGCCGCTAAGGGTCTCTCCTCCTGTCAGATATGGCACCCTTCATCCATTCCCCATGGCCTTCGCCTTCGACATCGCGGCTCTTCATTTTCTTACATTGGCTCGGTCATAAAATGCACACACGCCTCATATATATTTGATAGTTAATATTTATCCACACCAGGGAAGTGCACTTTACATGTGGTAACATACGATTACCTGCAATTCTTATGGCAAAGAAACAAAATCGATATGGATATATAATTCATGATGGAGGGGCTATCAGTTTTTATGGCTCTCTATCCAGGCTCATTAAAGTTTTATCGTAATTGACTGGAACTGAGAGTTTTTAAGGCATGTTTCGCCCTCACTTTCTACCTTTAATAATTAAGTAAAGTTTAATTGGTTGTGTTTTGAGGCACCTAGTGGATGACAGGACTCCCAAATTCAGAGCCATGAATTATACAGCGTGATATGTTATGCATTGACCTGTCAGTTTGTTCATTTGTTAAGGCAGAAAAGTATGGTCTCGACCCCCCCTCCCCAATCACATCCCACCAGAACACAAATCAAATAACTCTCTCAACCCTTCAAAAAATTCCTTTTACTGCCACTCATCGCTCTGTTAATGCAGTGACATGACGCTGTCACTCAAAACGCTGCCATCACCCCCTCACCACCACCGCCGCCACCCACCCTCCACCCCCGCCCGGAATCGACTCCGCTGATTGGTGGTCAACTTGTTCTGTTGAAGGGAGATTGACAGACGGAAAATTGCACTCTCAGATTTCACCCTTCATTCGTTGCAGTTGTTCTTCCACTCGTCAAGTTCCCCCCCTCGCCCCCCCCCCACCCCCCCACACAGCGCCAATGCCTGAGACAGACAGAGGCTTTATCCATTAGCTGCCGGCTTGGCGGGTGGGTGGGCAGATTGAGGAGGGATGGAGGAGAAGAAGACGGGAGGAAGGTGGGGGGGTGGTAGAAGACAATCCTACATTTGAGCACTCTGAGGGAAAATCAATCATGTCATCATAAGTGAGAAGTATGGATGAATTTCATCAGCTGGTTCCCGTCCTGTTCACGTCGCTAGCTCTCTGACTGGGCCCTGTCCCTCTGATTGGCTTCCTCAATGACCCTTGAATCTGAAACACGGAGGGGGTGTTGGGGCGGGGGGGTTTGAAATCGCTTTAATAGGAGAGAGAGAGAAGCAGCAGGAGAAATAGGACAGTAGTTTTCGCTGTGGTAGTTTCCCCCACTCTGCCCGCCGCTGAGCTCCAGGAAACCTCAAGTGGTTTCTCTTGACAAAGTGGTAACAGATTTACCATGCGATTGTGCGCCAAACCAGCATTAGGCAATTTCGAAAGAAAAGGGTTTCTCAACTATTTTCCGTCCACAGCAGATATGATGAAGTGTTACAAAGGGCAAGTGTACGTGATACACTCCTGCCTCTCAAATCTTATTTCTGTAATTCGTTCTTCTTTTTTGGGATCCGATCATCTCTCAAGGTTGCATATGAGTACTAAAAGCATTGCGGATACAGGGTGTGAAACAATCAAAAATGGATGAAAGTGATGACATGGAAAGCAAAAGGGGAGAAATTGACAGCTCGTTTACAGCCTTGTTGTTGATGCAAGTGACAGAGAGAGAGGGAAGGGACAGGGGGGAGAGAGAGAGAGAGAGAGAGAGGGGGGGAGAGAGAGAGAGAGAGAGAGAGAGAGAGAGAGAGAGAGAGAGAGAGAGAGAGAGAGAGAGAGAAGCAGAGATAGAAAAGCAGTGTTAAAGTGGTGATAAATTTAATGGAAAAATCAAATACGAAACAAATTCATTCCTCTCAACTTGATGCTTGAGTCGTTCCTTTCTCGGCCCTCGCTAAGCCTTAGAATAAACTGTCACTCCTTATCGATCGCATCTGAATTGTTACCTAGATTTCTGAAAAGTAGTCTTGACACACACACTGCAAATAGTAATCTTGGGAGATGAGAACATGCAGACTGAAGGGCTAACCCCCTGACTTATAAGAAAACAAAGCTTTTCTGTCTGTTGTCGCCCGAGCTAAATGGCCCTGCGTACAGAACCATGGACGTACATTACGTACAATGGGGCGATGAATAAGCTGCACCGAGGGAGGGACGTGCATCACTGTATATCAGCATCTTGCTGATAATGTGGCAATCTGTGAATGAAGAGGAGGATGGTGGTGGTGGTTTCGGAGGGGGAGGGGGGTTGCCATTTTGTCACGGGGGATTGTTTATACCCAACAACGGAGCGTGAAATGGTTGTACACGATTTGTTTGCCATTTGCGATGGAGATGACATGATGAAAAAATCAATTCACTTCACATTTGATTTCCAACGAGCGGTTAAGCGGACGCCGACGCCGCCATCGACGGCGCCCCCCCCATCACCCCCCCCCCCCCCCCCCCCTGCTGGTAGCATGGTTCATCATACTCAGATGGCGTATTAATTATGGTCTATGGATGGAGAGCTTCTTCTCTGAGCTGGGACCTACAGTACAGTAGAGCTGTACTGTGTGCCAGGCATAGGGGTATAGGGGGGCGTGCTAGCCCGAGGAAGCCAGCTCCGCTTGTATCCACTCATCCTTCAGCTGACAGGCCTGCTCCAGGAGAAAAGGATTTCTCCGGATTGAGTGCCATTTTCTCTTCTTTAACAAGGAAATTAGTGTGTAAAGGAGATCTGTCAGGATAAAGTGCTGCTTGACTGCTACCGCCCTCCCCTCCTCTCTGTCTTTCTTTCCCCGCCCACTCCCCCCTCCCTTTCCCCACCATCCTGTAACTCTCTCTCTCTCTCTCTGTCTCTCTCGCTCCCACCCTCTCACTGACTCTTCCTCTCGTTTTCTCTCTCTCTCTCCCTTCCTCTCTCTATCTCTCCTTCTCTCTCTCCTCTCCTCTCTCCCCCAGTCAATGACTCCCTCAGGGGATCTTCCTTGAGCATTAGCAGAACACATCCAATGTCCCAGCTACATGATTTCGTGATATGATTTGTACCGGGGATTTACAATAATCCGCAAATAAAGTTGAAAGTGAATGTCTCTCAATAAGAGATGCAGACAGGCAAAACCAAACCTTTTAAGGTTTTCCTTTATCTCTAATGGCATGAAAAATGAATTTGCGTTGCACTGGATCACAACAATTTAGCCATGGCCGCGGCATGTTGTTTTGTCTTCTATGATCATGATTAATTCCTGCACAGGAACCTCAGTGATATACATAATGCATCATATGCTTATTTAAATGTTCCGCTCCTCCGCAGTCGCTGAGTGCTTGGTAGCTCATTACACATTACCCGCCGTGTGTGTGCCTGCCTGGGAGTTGGAGTCTACCCGCGACTCACTTGTAGTCAAAGATACAGTATCTGCTGCTTTAGCAGGATGTCATGAATTGACAATGCGATTAAACTCACTTGTCATCCCCACCTCTCCTGCTTCATTCACCTCACGTTAATCCCGTTATTTTGCCTCAACATCAATAAGCGCTAACTTTTCACCTCGAAGTAGAAGACGGACAGGGAGGAGCCCCACTGGCAAATTCTAATCAGTCTGCTTCAAAGGCGTGGGATGGAAGGAAACAGAGTCAAAACATTCCAGGTTAATTTGAAATGTACTCTGCATCTGTGATGGTGGAAACAGCCTCACAGGTAAGTAAGGGGAGACAATTAGGGAATATCCGTAAGTGAAGGCGCTGCATACTAAAAAACGCAAATCACTATTTCCCCATCTGGCCCCCACTGTGCCGAGAGCTGCAGCTGAGGTCCGATTTCACCCGTCAATCACCGCCGCCTCGCTGTGGGGTGTGTGTCCTGGTGAGAGAGCCTACCCCCAAGTCATTAGCACACACAGTCAAACTGTACTGAGAACTGCCCCGCGCCGCACCGCTCTGCTCTGCGCCACGGTTTAAATATCCCCAGCCCTGTGACAGGATCAGTTTAGCGATCTGTAGGATTGATCTCCTCTTTAAAGTTTTGCCTGAGGCGACTCTAATTGGGAACGAGGCTGCCTCCCACTCCCCTCTCTCCCTTAACTGTCAGTCTTGGCTTTGTTTACTGAGGACATGCCCAAACCTATTTACTCAATAATGAGGAGACGTGGTGGGGATGCTACTGATCACGTTGAGGCCCCCAGCGGGACTGCTGCATGCTGGGAAGGGAGGGAACATCATTTTAAGACTTTTCAAGCTGGTGAAACTTAAAGTCTCAGTCAGTGCTGCAGTGATGGAGATAATTTTTTATTCATTTATTTTCTCTTTCTGTTCTCTCTGTTTTCCCAATAAGTGTCTTGCTGACCTTGTCCTACCTCAGGGGAACTATTTTGCATGACATCAGGTTGTTATAAACTCGTGTCCAAAATAGAGGAGCAAAGCAGACGAGTAGGTTTGTTTTAACGTTCTACCTCTGAACCCTCCCTCCACGGTGCACTCAGGTGAGACATTTTCAGTCTGATCCAAGAGAGACTCGAGCTATAATCCTAAGACCTCCAACGACGATGGTCATGTATACTTCCGCCAGTGAAGTGGACCATTCATGACTGGAGTGTTTGAACCCTGTTGGGCCACTTCCTTCTGACCCTTTAGAGCAGTGGTTGTCAACCAGTGGTCCGGGGACCACCAGTGGTCCTTGAGGGGGGTAGTACCAGGGGGTCCCCAGCGAAATTTGTTAATATAGCGTCACAATCATTTGAACCAGTGGTTCTCAAACTTTTTCATGTCAAGGACCCCCAAATTGACACTTATTAGCCCGCGGACCCCCATTTCAAAAGATATGCCAGGGACCCCCATAAGAGACATTTTTTTACGGCTCTAGCAGTGATTATCAACCATTTTAATTTCAAGGACCCCCAGTTTGACATGCATTAGGGCTACAGACCCCCATTTAATGGCATTTCTATCACTTGGACCGCAATTTCTATTGTAAAATCTATGTCAATTTAACTCTGAGAGTGTACAAATGGAACCAAATGGACCCGTTAGGGTCCATTTGGTTCCATTTGTACACTCTCAGAGTTACAGACCCATAAGGGTCCATTTGGTGCCTAATCTATCATTTAGCTGGGGACCCCTGGAACTCCCTCAATGACCCCACTTTGAGAACCAATGATTTGAACCACTTTAACCATACTTTATACTTTGTCAATTCAAAAATAGCAGATAGGGGGGGGTCTGCAGCCAAATACATATCATTTTGGGGGTCCTTGACATGAAAAAGTTTGAGAACCACTGCTTTAGAGTGAGGGTGGAGTCTCTCACTCTCTCTCGCTGGTGGTTTTCCCCAGTGCCGAATGACAAAGCCTTTTTGGATGTGGATGGGCCACAGAGAGCTATAGAGCCCACTGATGCCCACTGGGATTATGAATGATGAAGTGGAGGGGCCCGTCGCTATCAGAGGGACACAACACTGCTCTTAATAGAAAAGCATTTAGGAAGGCGGCAGGACGAGAGGGGGGGGCCGGCAGTGCGGGGGGCTTTCTGACACTCGGCAGATAAGAGGCAGCTCTTCAGAGGTGGTAGTGGGTACAATGAAACACACTGATGGGGGACACAATGACACACATGTTGCGTCTGACAGGCGGTGATTTAGATGTGGGGGGGGTGGGGGGCGGTTTAGTGACACACAACCTGTGCTGCAGAACATGTAGAGTTTTGCGGCGAGCTACCATTCAGCGTAATTGCATGATGTCGTATGCAGAAGACAGCGTGCTGTTTTCTTTTCGTTCATGGAGCGGCGTGCGTGTACGTCTACGTGTTGGTTTGATTTGGGGGGGGGGGGCTAGAAGCAGTGTTGTCGTTACTCATTTCCAGCGCCGGCAGATGGAACGAGGGGCGAGGGAAAAATTGGAGAACGAGGAGCCAGTAGCAGTGTAGCGGTGGTGGAGGAGTGAAAGAGAGATATGCAGAAAAGGAGAGCTGTCAGTTTGAGGAATGAGTCTGATAAGAGGAAGGGACTCGGCAGATGGGCAGGAGAAACCAGCAGCACACTTCTCAATTAAACATGTAAATACCGAAAGCACAGCAGAGACGGAGAGGAGTTAAAGTTAAATAAACATATCACTGCTCTGCGATTTACATGGCCTAATATGTCACCACCTTTGACATTTCTTGCAGTGGTTTTCAGTCTAATGGACAAATCTGTATTATAGCAAAAAAAAGAAGTGACAGATGTCACTTGTCACGATGCAACGCGTTGTGAGCTTCTAGATCGGAAATATTTAAAATTGTTCTTTATTTGTAAAAAAAAGAGACATTTATATTTAAAATATTCACATATATTCTGCAAACCAATGTAACCAAAACCGGTTAATTTATATATTTTTGGGGGGTATAGAATTTGCCTCTGTATTGGGACATGAGTGCACACAAAGTGCTGATATAGTAAATTAAAACACAACTTTTTGTGTAGTTGTTTAGTATTGCAATAATTTTGTTTGTCACCAAATCCCAAGGCACACCTGGACTTGCCTCGGCACACAGTTTGAGAATCACTGTCACATAGCGCCTACAACTTTGAGAAACACTAGAATTTAAGTGAAACTCTGCTTTGGCATTCTAGTGTTTTGCTGGATGTTATGTGAAGCAGGTGTGTGACTGATCACATGCCTCCTGTGGCTAGCTTGATTCAGTGCGGAGAGAGAGCCTATGAGAAGTTGGAAGCCCACCAGGAAATCTTAATATGGAGTTAATTGAACTGTTCATCCATTGACTTTATCCTTTGTTGTAGTTCCTTTATTTTAATTTTCCTTTTCTCTTTTTTCCCCAACCCAGTAATTGTTTCGTCCGCCGTTTTCGCACACACACCCAGGAGTCCTCCCTGCTGCGAGACGGAAGGCGTAGCTTAAATACCTCTGTAGGCTATGTCCCTGACATAAATAACAATGAGCCCTGGCATAACCGTGGCGCTTTAATAGAGCAAGATTCATAGTTTGACATTCAGCCCAGATGCTATCACGGAGCCCCCCAGTATTTAAAACCGCGGAGAAGACAGACATCTGTCACTTGTTGCCTTTGAAGTGAATAAGAGCGGGCCGCAGAAAAAAAAACACTCTGGACAAAAGACCATTCTTGACCACGGGCCCTCAGTGTTTACACACGGAAAGAGAGAGTGACAGGAGAAACCTAAGATGAATGGATGACTGCTGTTGATCTCGCCTCCTCATTCCGTGTGCTAAGTTATTCCGTGGCTGCTCCCCCCGGTGGGGGGTGCGGGGAAACAGGAAGTTGAGAGAGGCAGGCAGAGGCAGACAGAATGCCTCAAGGACTGTAGAGAAGCACAGCATTGCAGGCTGCACGGGCAAAGAAACTCCTTAACAACTTACTGTACGTCTTTCTAACCCGAGGTGGCAAACACTACAAATGTGAACATAATCCACATTTTAATGACTAGATGATGCTATATTAAGGCAATATTTGCAATGCTGTTTAGCTGTAATCGGCAACACTGACGAAAAAAAACTAAAAAACATTCACTCCGGTAACTGCTGTGTACTAATTTCTTATAATATCAAACATTAACCCAATAGTGGTTAACAATAGAATAGCAGGGCTACATTAACCATTTATGCCCTGTTTTATACTTCAAAGTACGATGGTGTCACACAGCGAGAAAAAAACGAAAAAAAAACGTGTTGCATCGTAATGCGTTGAGAGATTGTAGACCGCTATTTTGCGCTATTTTCTTTTTACGATTTAGAAAAAACTTCTGAATGAAATTTTGCGCATAATGACATTCCCAAAATAGTGATGCCAGGTTGAAAGTGTGAATTTTGATATCATTGTTAGAACAATGGCAACATTCATTTATCTTCTGTCAGGTCTCCTCAGACCTGTATCTATTTCAGGTTGTGTGTCAAGTGAGTGCAGCTATATCTGGCTGGCAATTAAGCTGGTCCTGCCTCCCCTTGATGCTTGATTAGTCCGATTGATGGAGGAGGCCATATGTGGCGGTGTCAAAACTTGGCAGCCAGGCTCCATCCTCTCAAATGAGAGGCAGGCAATAAAGAGGCAGGCTGCCCAGAGTGGGTGCACGTATGTGGAGCCTGCAGCACTGCGATTCATGCTCCCCACCCCCTCCCTATATGGAGCCGTTTTCTCTAGGGTGGGGGGGTGGCGGGTTCTGTTCTGGAGCGCTGACCACTCCAGCCAAGTTCCCATTGGGGCAGAGGTGGCCACCGGCTAGGGGTGTCACTGGACCAAGCCCTCTGGGGTACAGGCTCCAGGCAAAGGGGGGAGTTGGAGGGGGAGATGGGGGGTGGGGAGGCTGGGAGAGAGGGAGAGAGAGAGCTGAGAGCTATGGCCCCCTTCCCAATCTCGCTCGGAGACAACAAAAAGGGAATGCTTGAGAAGGGGAACCAGCGGGAAGAGAGCACAAAGACAAAGGCGCGGGCAAGGTCAGTCTAGCTAATGGGCCTGAGCCGAAGCCTGCCTGAGGCTAGGCACACTTCTGTTCTCGCTCACACACTGGGCCTTCAAAGACCCTCCAGTCCAACCCCTCTCCTCCAATCCTCTCTTCTTCCACCATTCTTCTGCCTTTTCCCCTCTTCTATGGGTGACACCAAGCTCCCACACACACACACACACACACAAACGCCCTCCTCTTTTCAAAGGTCTGCACCTTTAAAAACACAGCTTCCCCCTTAAAGACTTAACCGCTATAATGTTTTACCCATTTCCCATCCTCTGTGCCGACACTGTTGAGGTTAATGAGTGTCATTACCAAAACACAGCAATCATTCCCTGCAGCTCAACCGAACATACCAAAATGAGAGAGAACTCCACGTCTGCCAGGTTGTTGCCCTTACGGTTATGAGGCTGAATTCTTCCGGTTTATCTGCCATCATCGACGCTTAGTGGTCCAAGGTGGGTCGAGGCAAGTGCTGGGAGGAACTGCTGGAGAGGAGGAGGAGGAGGAGGCAGCGAGGAAGTAGGAGGAGCAGTGTTGTTGTCAGGTTGGCTGGCTAGCGTTGCTTGGCTCCACTCGAGGGCTCCTTTAATGTGCAGCGGAGTAGAATAAGTGAGTGGCTGTGGGCACCAGCTGAGCTCACTCTCGTCTTCGCCTGGTAGCTGAGGGGTGAGCTGCTGCCACCTGACACTGGGCACACGGCTCGGCTCCTCTTGGCAGCATGGCACAGCGCACATGTCCCCTCATTTGGATGGAGATTCAGACACAACACACAAAAGCTTTGCCCCCCACCGCCCCCACAATCCTCCTCCTCCTCCTCCTCCCTTACTTCTCTCTCTTTTTCTCTCTGTTTCTCACTCACTCACTCACTCACTCACTCACTCACTCACTCACTCACTCTCTCTTCTGCTTTTTTCCCCCTCTCTCCCCTCTAGCTTTTGACAGCGCCATAATAATCTGGGTATCTTCTTGATCATGCCCCATGTTTTTTTCTCCTCTCCTCTCTCCCTCATCTTCTCAGAGACGAGTTTGAAATTGCCTGCGTCAGGACTTTGCTAATTAAAGTCATACTTTCAAAAATGCCATAATAACTGTTAATTAGCTTGATGCTATTTTCAGCATAATTTGCTAATTAGTGGAAAACCTGTACAGCGTTTCTCTCTAATTACAGTATGGCTCTGCACGGCGCATCTGTGCCTTGACTCCAAATGATACCATTACAAAGTCCTGTATTACGCATTCTCTCAAAACAGTTAATTGCCTCCACAGATACTGAGATACTTCAGTCAGCTGATTTTTATGGTAATAAATGGACAGACACAGATGAGTCTCCCTGGTTCATATTTATGAAATATGAAAAAACGAAAAACAACCTCCTCATGAGATGCATGGAGTTAGTTTAGAATATAATCTGGTCGGTTCTGCGATGATTTTGTGTGCTCGTGTGCTGAGTTGCCAACACTTTTAATGAAGTTTCATTTATTAGGCCCCCACGTGTTACAGCCTTGTAAGTGCGTCAAGTCGTAACATTGTAATTACAGCAAAATGGGAGGTGATAGCATCTGATTCAGACGAGGCAAAGGCAAAGCTCTGATTAATTCTACCTTCACAGGTAGTTACTATGTAAATACAAGTAGGAACATAATAAGACCATGCCAGCGCTTATTACTGAGAATGTAACTACCTTGTTGGCCACTGGTTATTTTCATGTAGTCGAGCGAGGGGGGAGAATAATGGACATGACCGCAGCTTGACCCTAGTACATGTGTGTACTAGACACAAATTATGACTCATTAAGTGTGGTGAGGAGCGTGATTGGCATGACCTTCGACCCCGGGACGTCAGCTGTGCCCATCCTCCGCTTTGCCCCGTGTTTTGACAGCCACCAGTCTGACAGGGCTAGCATCGGCGCCGGCTAATTAATGCGCCACTTCAGAGACCCTTTCATTTATGGCTTCTGAAAGGCATTATTAAATTAATTAAACCACCAAGAGTTAGTCATTATGAAATCAGGAGGTTTACATGGATGACAGCGTTTATGAATTAAACATCCCCAAAGTTCCTCGCAGGAGATACCCCGAGCTGCGTGCGGGTACCTAGTGCGACAGATGTTTGCCCCCCCTCCCTCAAGCTAACCTGTATTGCAAGCGATTTAGGTCTCATTTGGGGGTTTGGAAAACTGAGAGCACGAGAGAAAAGAGGTTCAGGATAGCTAATGAGCAGAGAAAGAGAGGGGAAAAGGAGGTCACTAGCTCTGTTCATCTGTAGACAGTGCAGATGGTACTTTTTCATACAAGGCAACAATGGCGTACATCAATTTGTTGATCGTTAATAGATAGATGCTCTCTGATGAATCTGCAAAGGGGCGAGATCAGTTGTCAACTCACACATTCGTAGCCTCCAAACATTTAGAGGGGCTGCTGCTTGTGTTTAAATCATCGCGATCATGTGATGTTAAGGCTACAAACGGTTCAAGAGATAGATCCCTTAAACTTGGGCTTAGCTGAAGAGCTCAGGGCAGAGATGAGTGGCTCACTCTGGAGCCGCAACGATAGACTCCTTTTCATCTGTGGACTGAGATTCACAGATTATCTCAAGAGGCTCTCTATCTCCGTCCTCTCTATTTCTCTCTCTACCCCCCCCCCCCCCCCCCCCCACCATCACCACCATCACCACCACCAACACCCCCTCCCTCTCTCGCCCCTTGATTCAGGAAGTTTGCCAGCAAGTGTCTTTGTTTACAATGCCAAGGGAAAATGTCAGAGCTGTTGAGAAAAATATCCTTAGAATCTATTTTTTTTCATCTTCTTAATCTAACAGTTTACTGAACTTGATAAGTGTCCTATCAACATGCTAATCAAATTACTTCGGAACCAAAATTGACAGTTTTCATTAATTATACAAGATTATTCTAATTGCAATTCAAATTTATTCATTCCGAACAGAAGGTATTCAGTAATATTTTACAAAATTTGCATATTAAATGGAGGGAGTTGTGCATTATGCATGGTAATGTATGCACAGTTTCTTATTTTTAACTTCACGGCCATATGTGGTGTCGTTGTAGGAGCAGGTGAAAAGTCTAAGTGTGTTTAATTTGCTTGACAAACATTCGGCTGGAGCTTGTCAAGGGGAGTATTGTGAATGCCAATCTTTATTCCCTCTTTATTGATTACCCCAAACTCTAAACATCTGGAGGTAAATGGCACTGGGAGAGATGAACTGAATCATGGGATTAGTACCTTCAACGACTGACTCACTATCAATTACTTGAATAGCATAATTCAAGTGCACCGCATAAAAGCTACAGTACCTTGGTTTCAGACGGGATTAATATTGCAATTTAATGTGACAATGGAAGCATGGGAACGATATGGATGGCGTCCAACTCCTTCACATTGATGTCATAAAGCTAATGCCGTTATCTAAATACGACTGTATTTAATTCCTTAATTTAGGCTTTGTTTGTAAAAAATTAAAAGGCTCAAAGCATTAGGCACATGTTTTAAAAGGTAA
Organism: Gymnoscopelus microlampas; assembly: GCF_963454915.1. Taxonomy (NCBI): domain Eukaryota; kingdom Metazoa; phylum Chordata; class Actinopteri; order Myctophiformes; family Myctophidae; genus Gymnoscopelus; species Gymnoscopelus microlampas. The sequence continues at coordinate 35,416,194 of NC_139950.1, read as the reverse complement.
TGGATTCTGTGAAGAAAACAACCTTATTTATTCAGCGCAACGCAAAACCTTCCAATTTGCTCTTTGTTTTTATTTCCTAGAGCGGGCACTGAAGTGCAAACAGCTTACCAGGAAGCTGTTTACTACTGTACATGACAAAAGGATGTGTGTGTGTGTGTGTGTGTGTGTGTGTGTGTGTGTGTGTGTGTGTGTGTTATAGGGAGGAGGGGTGCTTCTTCTCTAGCTCCACAGGCAAGGTCTTGTGTTGTAATGTAAGCGTAATAATTATCAAACAGCATCGAGGGCTGTGGGTTTGGGCTTTAACAGG
>NC_139950.1:35408387-35410887 GCF_963454915.1 Gymnoscopelus microlampas | reverse complement strand
GGAATTATTTATGTTTTGCGTCTTATTATATTGCCTTCAAAGCTGCGGTATGGAGAGAGAAGCCATACGCGGAGTAAAACAAAGAACAGCGTGCAACAGTACACAGCCTCAGCAGTATCTTGATGTGAGGGGATGGGAGAGGCAGAGGGAGACAGCTCGGGGCTAAAACATGCAGTACGTGGCGGGGCTGGAGCTAAGAGCTGCATAAAGCACACAGCCCCTAGTCCACCGTTAGCGAGTGATGGATAGTTAGCAGGAGCACGGAGTCCTCGTCTAATCTGTTACAGTAAACCTGCACGGGGGGCCTGAAGGGAATCAGTGGGGGCCGGCTAGGAGTGGGTTTGACGTGAAACCATTTGTGAAGACGAGCGATTCTCTTAAGTAAGAAACTAACAGTGTCCAGAGAGAGAGACAGAGAAAGAGAGAAAGAGAGAGAAAGAGAGAGAGAGTGAGAGAGCGAGAGAGAGAGAGAGAGAGAGAGAGAGAGAGAGAGAGAGAGAGAGAGAGAGAGAGAGAGAGAGAAAGAGAGAGAGAGAGAGAGAGGAGAGAGAAGGAGGAAGAGGTACCATAATGAGTTCTGTAGCTGGAGTAAATGAAGAGGGATTGACAGAGTAGGGGATCCTCAAGTGAAATGATGTCAATGCCACTCTCCCCATTAGAGAGAAAGGGGGGTGGGGTGGGGTGGAGGAGAGGGTAAAGGGGGATGAATGGAGGGACACGGCTACATCTGAACGTGCAGAGGGAGCACATTAATTATTTGTGACACCTTCCCTGCAATACACACATCTCCAATGAAAAAATATGAAATATGAAACAACAAAATCAACTCACGACGGCAGCTGGTGAAAGAGAAAGGAGCAACATAAAAGACAACAACTCGGAAATAGCCAATACATCCTTCAAGCTGCGCAGGTGTGATATTTGATGTTGAACAATAATAATGACAATGACATCTGCACCCCCCCAACCCCCCCTCTCGTAAGAGACGGGCCAAGCCTGTGAATGGAAAGGGTTAATTTCCCAAACCCAATAAGGTTGGATAGTAAGGCACTTGTTCCCTGATAAAGAAGTGATAGGATCTGTGGGTCTGGTCCCTGGGCGCTTGTACAGGGGTAGAGCAAATATTGTTAATGCGCTGTGGTTTACTTCAGCTAAGGCGAGAAAAACAGCCCTGCTTGACGAGAGAAGACAGCGGCGAACCAGACTACGACAGAAACGGTCACGCAGCTCAGCTCCGGCCTCCCAGGGACTTAATGGGCAGACATATCAAGCCCACTCAGTTGCATAAATAAGTGCTCAGAAAGATTAAGATCTATAAGTCTCTCTCTCTATTTCTCGTTTTACCTGCCCCGCCTTGTCACAATGGGAATCTGAATGCAGTTCACTGGAGGGCCTAATAACTGGAGCAGTAGGTAGGGAAGGCGGGAGGCTTGACATTAAGACCCCGGCGTTTTGGAAATCCGATACGCTATTGACCCGTGTACTACTATCTCAGCGTAGAGATCTGGTGTCAGCAGATTGTAGTCTGGTGTTGGTAGTCGTTTCTTACAGGGCTCCTGTAACAGGGGCCCATTGAGTCTGGGAGGCAGCTGGGGCCTGATGGGTTGGAGCTGGTTACTGATCGATACTCACCGCCCTGCAACGGATGACCTCACTGTCATGGCTGCCGGCTGTGGACACTGCATGCTAGTCATTAGTGCCGGGGCACCAATCAGGAGCTTTAGCTTGTCAATACCTGACTCTCGCGGATACTACGGCCATCTGTCAGTGTATTGTGTAACGGTCCTAAATAAATACGGGGCAGCCTATTGAGCAATTAAAACAAGGTGTGCCACCCCCTCCACCCCCCCCATTGCAAACAATAAAAATAAAAAAATAAAATATTTTAAAATAATATTTGAGGTCAATATTTAATAAAATAAAATAGAGAATTCCGTTACTTTTCTTTCACATTCTTACAGTATGTTGAGTATTGCTTATAAGAAGGAAAGAAATGATATCCAGACACCTGGCCTCCTGTGATGATGACAGTGGAGCCTTCTTAATAATACAACATTATCCTTATTTGCCCTCTCAACTCAAATCAAAGGAAAGGACATTGATGCGTGAATGACATCAACCCTGCAATTAAATTGGCCACTTGAATGAAGGAAGGCCGTCCTCACCTCCCCTGTTTGTTTTTTTCTTCTTTCTTTTTTGCCTTTTATTTTTCTTCTATTCCCCTTGCGTTTGATGACGGGAGCAGGGTGAGCTAGAATTAGGCCGACGGGTCTCTCTTTGAGTGTCAGACTAAAATGATCAGAGTAAAGATAAGAGGGTCTAGCAGACCTCAAATCAGTCAAAGTGCCAAAGTCGGCCTTTTTCTCCTCAATTACCGGGTCTGTGAAGCCGGGGAGTGGAAGGCACAGAGGCTGCTGCATTACTAAAGAGACAATCTATTTCCCCTTTGACCAGAGGGAGAGAAATCATTATGGCATGATTAGTAGCTTCGGCAGTGGGC
>NC_139950.1:35378387-35403387 GCF_963454915.1 Gymnoscopelus microlampas | reverse complement strand
CTGTGAGTTCTTAACGCTCAATTATACACAGTAAAATCCCCAGAGTTAATTCATCCATTTGTAACTCAGAGAGTATACAAATGTACCAAATGGGTCCATTTGTGCACTCTCTGAGTTAAATGAACGCTCAGGGTTTTACAGTGTAACGCATCAAGCAGTTTGGCATTGAACGTATTGATCCTTGCTTTTCCTGTGTTCATCTATCCATCTATCCATTCATACATCTATCCATTCATCCATCGGTCTGTCCATCCAGCCCACCCAGATACTTTCACTAGTCCTGTAAGTCACTGTGAGAGAGAGAGAGAGAGAGAGAGAGAGAGAGAGAGAGAGAGAGAGAGAGAGTGTAGTGCATGTGAACGACATGCACTTGCTAGCAGCAAACTGTGGGAGCGCGTTCTTCACTACCAACACCCGCTCTGTGATAGACACACAAGCAGGCATCCTTCATGAAAAGCACGAGACCGGGTCTCCCTCCTGATGTCACCAAACAGCACAACCCCCCCACCACCATGACAGCCACAGAGAGGGCTCCCCACAACCACCCCTCCAACTTTTATGTGCAACAAAGAAATGCGAGGACGTGACGGGTGCTCGCGTCAAAGCATCTAGCAACAGACATATAATGCATAATTATGTCTAATCTAAGAACGCACAGAGTTTTACACTCTGAGCATTAAATGGACACTGATGATATGGCTGTGCTTCAGATTTACGCCAGGTTTCACATTATTGTTAGCTCTGGCAGGGAAAGGTGGATTCTTGTCGATCGTCTCTTGTCCCCGAGCCAACGGCCAGTGCAGTGTTTTTTTTTTTTTTCCAAATAGATTTCCCAGATGCTCCACTGTAGGTGTTTCTCTGGCCAAGGTTGTGTATTCTGCATGCCTTCCACTACACTTATTACCCCCCAAAACCAGCTGGGGGCCAGAGAGGGCCCAATCCATCATCCTCGGCTTGGCCCAGCTCTGAACCTGCTCACAAGAATGGAGCTCTTTCACCTTCCCCTCTCCCCCCCCCCACCACCCACCCTCCCCAAACCAACCCCCCAAAAAAAAAGCCCACCGCCCCCCCCCGTCCCCAACTCCCAGCTACCCAGCCCCCACCCCCAAAATTCCACCGCTACACCGAGGTCACTTACCGGCGAAGTGAACCTGAGAGGGGCTCTCTGTTTCCGGCCCAGGAACACTTTGGCCATTCACACGCGGTTCCACTGTTTGGAGATGTGGTAGTCAAAGAAAACAACAACAAAAATAAGCATTATGAAATATGGAGTGTGGTTTGGAATCCGATCCTAGTAAAATGTTTGCTGAGTGATGGCCCAGAGCATACGGTTCAGAGGCTAATGATTCCAGTAATAGTTTAAAAGGGAGGCCTTCCGTCCTCAAATAGATGTACACGCTGATCAATAATTCTGAGCTTCAATTATGATGACAGTTGTTAGAGTGGGGCAAACGGAAATGGTATTCGAGAGACTTAAAAGTCAATTAGCTGTACACAAGCGCAAGACACCCCAAATGCAACAACGCAATAAACGCAGAGGCAGCTGTCATGTGATACGGTTTAACTACTTAAGCCCTATTTTATTCCTCATCGTACAATGTCGCCTCGCTGAGAAAATAGCCGATGTACAAGCTCACAATGAGACCTGTTGTGAGCTTGTAGATTTGCTTTTTTCGAGAAAGAAAACAGGCATGCCAGGTTAGCCTTGCCAGGTTGAAAGAGAGAATATCCATTTCTTTCAAAGACTGATAATCAATAGCTGTAGAGAATTTCTTAAAATGTGCATCTTGTAACCATTCTCATTACAAACAGTGTGTAAAAATACATCATTTCGTCTTGCTAGTTGTTTAATCACGTGTTGCACTTTGACTTTTTCTGCAGGTTGTCGTATCGACGACCGTCAATGTGGACGGTCACGTCCTGGCCGTCTCCGACAACATGTTTGTACACAACAATTCCAAACATGGGCGAAGGGCTCGCAGACTCGACCCTTCAGAAGGTACGCCTCCTTATCTGGAGCATGGTAGGCACATTTTTACATCCTATGATTTGCTACGCTCTTTTTTTCTCTCTCCTTTTTCTCCTCCTTTCCACCTCATCCTCCCATCCGTAGGTAGACCTAGCTGGTCCTAGTTCCACACAACTTTTTGTTCCTCCGTCACATGCACTTTCTTCTTAAGTTGCTTTTTGCCTCCCTCATGCTTATTATTTGGTCTAGACTGGAAATAGCATCGCTTGGCATACTGTATAGCTATCACACACATTTGACAGTGATAGCACCTCTTTGCCACAATTAAAACAAAAAAGAATGCTATACTATTTCCAGTCTTCCAATCTTATTTGCACGTACAAAAAAAAACTATTATGTGGAACGTGATCAAATTGCTTAAGAATCTGGCCGTGAGGTCAGTTTCCTGTCGTTGGGCTCTGCAGATTTAGCCGCGAGAATGCAGGAACAGGAGGATGGGTGGGTGTTGGGCGGTGGGGGGGAGGGGTTGAAGGTGGGGGTGGCTGGCGGGTGCTCTGTATGAGAAAAACAGAACTTACTGTTTTTCTTCCAAATGATTCCATATGATAGACTGATTGCCTACTTGGCTGAGAGAGAGAGAAAAAGAGAGAGAGAGAGAGAGAGATGGAGAGAAACAGGACCACCAAACCATGGGAAATCCAAAAAGTAAAACGCACCAAACATAACCTTGTGACCCCGATGGCCTCCACTCGCAGATGGGAGCACACGCAGCTGAAAGATTACAGGAAGAGAAAAAAAAAAGAACTGAGCAGGGGCCAATTGTGCAAATTGCTTATCTTCAGATTTCAAGAGCCAATTATGGCTGGGCAAACAGTTTATGTACACCACTGACTAAAACAACCTTCTCTACACATTAATGGGCATTAATGGTTCTATCACCAAAAGCAAATGTAATGTTTAATACAACAACAGCTAATAAAAAAAAAGGACTAGACAATTAATATATCTTGGTGCACTCGGGTCCTAGTGGGGGAAAAAGCTAATCTATTTGTTTTTGTCTTTATTAATGACTCCTCTACTGGAGAACAAAATCAAATAATTAAAGTCCTGCCCCAAGCACCAAAGTCATTATGTTCGTTGACGTTCTGTTTGTGTGTCTCACGTTTATGACACGATAGGTGTGGATCGCCTAGCAACCAGTTTCTTAATGAGGAGAGCAATTAAAGAGGTTGAGCCCTCGCCTCCATGTTCCCCATGTCCCACGGGACCGCCCTGTGTTGTGTGTGTGTGTGTGTTCTTTACAGGTCCCCCCCCCTCCCCTCAACCTATCCATTTCTTCTCCTCTTCACCACACTCTTCAAAGCACTGGAGTGACTCCCTGTAAAGCACGCAAGAAAGCTATTGTCAACCGCCCAGTTGAACATGTCTTTCTCTAACAAGTTTAATATACCTCCCCTTTACTCATCCTTGTATGCTCCGATAAGTCAGAGACAACTTTCCTCCAACCCCACCCCCATTCCCTCTCCTCCCTGCACTGCAAAATTCGGAGCATTACTTTAACTCCGAGACTGTCTGAAAGTGTCTGTTTTAGTCCCACAGTTAAAGTAATGCTCCGGGTATTGCAGCGCGAGTTCGGTCTCCATCACAAACAAAGTGAAAATGCATCAACAGAGCTAGCCGGGGCTAAGACCTCTCTTCACTGTGTTTTGAGACACCTCCAGCAGACGCTCATAGATGTGACACACGAGAACAGGATACTCTGTCATAAAAAGCAATCCTATCCATGTCCTCCATAGCACTCTGACACAGCCCTGGCAGACAGACAGCGTGCTTTAAATTAGCAACACATTCTTCCCTGCGAGTTCACTGGGTGAGAAGCCTCAGATATGTGGCTGGCTGAGTTGCTGTGTGTGTGTGTGTGTGTGTGTGTGTGTGTGTGTGTGTGTGTGTGTGTGTGTGTGTGTGTGGAGAAGGTATCCATGCTCTCAGCGCATCTCAATACTACTGTGGTGGTGCCGAGTGCCGTGCATTGATCAAGAGGTGCTGCCCCCTGTTGGCCCAAAGTGGGGATAGGCCCCACAGCGTGACAGGCTGAATCCCACCATGTGGCATTTTTGTTTTGCTTGTGTGTACTGTCACACAACAAGCACATTATACATTCAGACACCAATGTGCTCTGCAGCGGCCTGTCACTCAAACATGTATGGATTCAGGCTCAAAGGTGCATAAACATGCTCACAAATAGCCTGGTCTTTTATATACAGCGCCCCCCACCACACACACACACACACACACACACCCACCCACCCACCCGCGCGCGCACACGCACACACACACACACACACACACACACACACACACACACACACACACACACACACACACACACACACACACACACACACACAGAATCCCCCTCTCCCTACAAAACAAACACACACACACACACACACACACACGTACACAAACCACACGTTCCTCAGCTCTGTTCCGCCATTATAGAGCCCTAGACAATATAGGAGACTCAACACAGAGCCTGCAGCTCTTGCCTCATTTGCATGCCAAGTGGCTGTAATGCTGTTAGGCTTTATGCAATAAAGACAAGTGAATCCAGACTGCTGGGCCTAAGAGGGAGAGAGGGAGAGATAGAGCGAGAGAGAGAGAGAGAGAGAGAGAGAGAGAGAGAGAGAGAGAGAGAGAGAGAGAGAGTGAGTGAGAGAGAGAGAGAGACAGAAGAAGGAAGAGAGAAAGGAGAGAGTGAGAGTCAGAGAGTCAGAGAGAGAGAGAGAGAGAGAGAGAGAGAGAGAGAGAGAGAGAGAGAGAGAGAGAGAGAGAGAGAGGGAGCGAGTGAGTGAGAGTCAAAGGGAACAGATGGCTCAGGGAGAGGTAAAAGGTATAATCCCATCAGCTGCACTATCAGCCGACCATCTGGACATCCCACAGCACAATTACAACACATTTCAGCAGGCAGAACAAAGGACAGCTTCGCGGGGCCACATCAGACCTGTTTGAGCATCTCAATAGCAGAGCCGGGGACCTCCTCCGCTCAGATCTCGGATCGGTTTTGACGTCTTCCGCTGCTAACCTTAACAAGGGGGAAGTGGGGTGGAGGCTGGTCACAGAACAGCTGCCGCCTGCTGCTTTTTTCACAACAAAACTATGCTAAAAGAAAAACATATATATAACTATTTTGTCAAATTTTATAAAATTTGAAATGAGATAAAAAAAAAATAACTTCTGGCCCAAAGTTTGTCGTGACTTGGTGATGCAACACGCGGACGCACAAACACACACACCCACCCCCCCCCCCCCCACACACACACACACACACACACACTCCTGCCAGCCTCATGTGTCCACTCCCTGTGATGCCTATCATCTGCTGAGGGGGGCATTGTGCGTGTCTATCATCAGATCGCTGCACTGACTGTGTAATCCACTTCGCCACGGTCCCCATTCAGCACATGGTCCCCTCTCTGTCTGTGCATTGAGACATATGCAAATTTTTCAGGCAGAAGGGTGGACGGCTTAGGGCCGCCGTCACTGCCTCTCCATGGGTCCTTTTTGTGTGTGGGAGGGGGGCTTTGGGATTTCCGAGGTGGTGCGTCTGCACTCTGTGTGTGTGTGTGTGTGTGTGCACGCACGCATGCACACGCGTGTCTGTGGTAGGCTGCAGCTGCCCCCCAACAGTCACCATCAGCACCAGGCCCCCTATTCTAGTCTCCTCCTCCCTCTCTCGCTCTCTCTCTCGCTCTCATCCCCAAAGTCAATTTGTTTACAGTAATTTTGAAGGGTGAATTATTTGCCATAATCGTCCACACTGATGAAGGTCAGGCCCTTAGAGGCGGCCCAGCATGCCCATGGAGGGTTGGTCCTCTTTCAGACGCTCCGCTTCGCAATTAAGGAAAGCAAATGTCACTCCTCCAGGCCGCACAAATGAAAATCTGTACGAGGCGATTAGCATGAAGTCAACAGCGCCTGTTAAAGTCAGATTCCCTGTAGTACCAACGTGTGTGTGTGCACTTTATGGGCAGGGAGAGAGAGAGCAAACATGACCCGAACAGACCCAACAGCAAGGCAAACAAAGGGAGATGTCTTGTCTGAGGTGATCCATACAACAATGGCCGCCTGTGATTTACTTACTGGATGGAAGGGATAATAGAGGTTTAGAACTGTGCGCGTAAAAGAAAGGGAACTTGCTGAAACGGCCCGCCACATTTTGAGGAGCAGGAGAAGGGGGGGAAAAAAACACAACACGCACAATTCATAGTGTGTTAAAAGATATTGATGGAAATAGATTAAATTTGATATTGCTATTTTATGGCTAGCTGTCATGCTATTTCGGTTGTAAACACGGTGTTGTGCTGAGCGCCATATTAAGGTAATGCATCAAATGACAGTGAACGTGAGGCACCAGATCACTCAAATTAGATTATAATAACAACCCCCTGACTCTTGATGAATGGAACCGTTATGTTGCAGAAGTCCTGCCAGATGAAAAGCATTGTAATAAACAATATGAAATGGATTGAATCGATCACAAAAAAGGAGGGGGAAAAAAAGTCTCGGATCTGAATAATTCATGAGTGCATTTCACGTTATGAAAGCTGAAACTACACTCTAAGCAATGTGCCTGCACTGCATATGCAGAACAAAGGTAATGAAATAACATGAACCAGCAAAGCTTTCGCTTGTCATTTCCACTTTGACGGGCCGTATTCTTGACTCATTTAAGATGTGTTCAACTTTGAAATTTTTACTGTACACACAGAGCCACGCTTAATCAATTCTGATAGCTACATTTGCTCTGACACATAATTTGCTCCATCAAATCATTTTCCTGCCGAGCCCGGCGTTTAGCCTTTTGTGAAGTGGACCATTTGAAGGGTCTGCTTAACTACACCACTCCAGCGCGCTGATAAATGATTTTGATTCTCATGCCTTAAAGGACAAATCCATCATTTTTTTTCCAGAGGTAATTTCCATGATATGTCTTTGTGAAAGAGACATGGGGGTAGGGGGGGGGGGAGTAGGGGGGTGGGCACGTAGAGGTGATGCAGTACCATGTCTGTGTGGAAACACACGTGGGCCCCACTGTGGAAGCCTAGGTGCTGAATTTGCTCTTCTCTGTTTGTCTTGGATAAGCAGCCACCCCGTGCATCAAGGCCATCAGCCCCAGCGAGGGATGGACCACTGGAGGCGCCACTGTCATCATCATAGGAGACAACTTCTTTGACGGCCTGCAAGTCGTGTTCGGGACCATGCTCGTATGGAGCGAGGTATGATGGCTTGCATTTAATGAGATTGGCTGTTTGGATAAGGTTGATGATGCAATATGTTGTCTTTATTACTGTTTCAATCAGGCTTTCACTGAAACCTAATTCTAGTCACAAAAGCATCTATTTCAAAATGAATAAATACATTCTATTTCACAGATGTGACATCTATCACACCTAGATCTAGCGTAGTTCGGTATAACAATGAGGCTGATTATTTCTTTGCTCCCCTCTCTTTATCAAGCTGATAACCCCCCACGCCATCCGCGTCCAGACCCCACCAAGGCACATCCCCGGTGTTGTGGAGGTCACGCTGTCCTACAAGTCCAAGCAGTTCTGCAAAGGTGCCCCTGGCAGATTCGTATACACTGGTGAGTTCAAAATCTCTGTCTCCCCCTATCTCTTCCTTGTCTCTGTCTATCCTCCGCAGACCTCTGGCTCTCTCCACTTCTTCTCCTCCTCTCCTCTCTTGCTCTGGCCGTCTGTCTGTCCATCCCTCTTTCCTCTCTACCTGGATGGCGCCCTCAGTGCCGAGCATCCAGTTGCTAATAACCAGCTAACCAGGGCCCTGCTTGTTGGAATGTCAAACGTGTGAGATCTGCACGGCTAGCTAAAATGTGTTTGGTGGAGGGGCTTCTACCAGTGCAACCTGATCCCTCCCCGACCTGCCATTATACAGGGGCTGCCAAGCTCTGTTAAACTCAAGCTGTCAGGATAAGTCGTTCTGCCAATTCTATTTATCTACCCCCCCACACCCCTATGAGATAGACAGCTTTTTCTGTTAATTTGTGGATTTCATAAGGCACAGAGTGGTTTCATTTTTATATAAATCAGATTGGAATGGGAGGATCGTGTATATTAAACTTGGTGTGCGTGTTTGTATGCATGCGCCAGTTCAAGTGAATGTGTGGGAGAATCAGGAAGAACGGGCGCAGAGAAAGTGAGCACTGTGTGTGTGTGTGTGTGTGTGTGTGTGTGTGTGTGTGAGAGACGTGTGTCACACTATAAGTAAGGGGTCTGATTATCTTGGCTAACAGAAGGAAGTGGTGGTCTTATCTGTCATCATTGGTGAGCAGGCAGAGGTCGCGAGGTCACAGCCCGTCTGACCTGGAAGCCTCTGTCTGCTCCAACTCTGATGGGCAGAATGAGACAAGGGCAGCGTCAAAGCACTCCCGCCCCCCCGAGCCCCCACAGGCCTCCAACGCAGCACTGGCCTTGAGCTCCCCCCCATGCCCCCCCCCCCCCCCCCCCCCCTCCCTGAACCCCTAACCAGACGCCTCCATCCTGGGGGCAGCTGTTTCTCATCAAGTCCCTCCCAACTACCCCCCCCCCCCCCCCCCTTCCACCCCCCCCATCACAGCCATCCGTCCCCTTCCCCTCCAACCGTGCAGTCTGGCCCGGCTCTCCTGCGTTTAACCTCCCTAGCAGGAGCAGAGCAGAGGCCAACAAGGCACCAGGATAATGAAACAAGAGTGTAGTGTGCTGCGTTATAAGTGTATGTACGTGCATGTGTGTGCGCGCGAGAGACTCACATGTGTGCGTCTGTGTGTACATGTGTTAGCGCAAAGCCCTGGGAAGGTGTATAAGTTAAGACATTAATGGCTTCTATAGCACCCCGGTGAAAGTGCCTGGTCCCTTAAGAACAGACCCCATTAGTCACACAGGCTAAGCGGATTGGGATGATTACCATCAGGTTTTACTGGGGAAACGTGTCCCCTTCCTTCTATCCCTGTTGATTTTTTCCCCCATTCTTCTCTCCGTCTTCCATGGGCTCCTACTCTCTTCCAGTTAGTATGAAGATACAATTACCCCGGGAGGCAATGGTGGTACAATTGATTAGTGCGGTGAATTAAAAGAGAAAGTCACCAATAGACAGGTCCGGCTCCTCCGCGCTGCTATTCCCTGTGTGGCTCGCCCTGATTGTACAAGGGGTCGTCACTTGAGAGAATGAGGCCGTTAGTGAGCTCGGAACGCTTAACGACAGAATTAGCTACCACTGATTCCATATGTACAGTAATTGCTAGGTGATAGGATATTAGCTACCTCTCTCAGACAGTAAAATGTAAGCCAGGCTGATGGCGCTCGCTGTGAATGCAAAAGAGATTGGATCATGTATTTAAGAATGAAACAGCTCATTTCAAACCATGGAACTGCTGTCCTTCTGTATTAAAGGACTCTGAACAAACATTCTACGTCACGGGTAATGAAATAGATTAGAAATGTCCTCCAGTTAAAATGGCAAATTGGATGAGCCAGAAAGGGCATGTAGTGACATTGTGGCGGTGCTGGCAATTTTGTTGCCTTAAGCCTATGTCAGACCAAAGATTCGTGACGTGATTTAGCCGATTTACAAGCTCACAACGTGTTGCATCCGTGAGACGATCTTGTAGCTTGTAGATCGGCTATTTTCGCATAAATTAAGCGAGAAAAATCGCAGCAGTCTGAATTACCCCTTAGGGTATTTCAACCGAGTGGCAAGCAGACATTGAGCTACGTGCTAGCTAATTAGCTCTTCCCGTCTTAGCTACTTATTTACTTTTATCGGCCCAAAATGGTCTAAAAACTTTCACGAAGACATAATACATTTGGTATCTTTAGTTTGCATCTCCTCTTGTTGTGTTTCTTGTTTTCTGAATTGTGCACCTGATGGCCAGGGTTGAATGTTTGAAGCCATGGGCCCTTGGGCTACTTTAATTGTAGAGTAGCCCCCCCACCCCACACACACACACACACACCATTTTCGAATAATATGCCACTGCCATGCTCAGTGCTAAATATAGTATCACATACACACATCATCAGCGACTGAGCCGCTTGTAGGGCACAAGTTAATAGGAACAGAGAAATTAGACCAAATCTGAAAGACCCATAGAAGCCCACACACCGTGTTATGTCAGAGCTCCTCTGCACTCCTATGCAAAACATAAAATAAATTGCAAATGATCATGAATGAGGACAAGGCCTTAACCACTTTAACCCTGGCGTCCCTATTTGGGACATATCATAAAATATCCAGAGATTTAAAAATTAAAAAGAGATTTTGAACATTTTGGGGCTTTTAGGGCTTAAACCCTAGCATCCCTATTCGGGGCATATCATAACAGACTCTGTGCAATACTGTAGTCCTGGGTTTCCATATCCATTTCCTGTTCCAATTCATTTCCCCATAGCTTCGTTCGATTGGCTCGGCAGCAGATTTGAATGGGAAACACAAATGAAGGTGTCATTTGTGTTTCCCATTCAAATCTGCTTCCGAGCTGAACTTTCCCGGGGATAACGGTCAATGAAGAATACACGGTTTAAGTGGTTAAGTGGTTACCCTTCACTTCTGTGAGAAAAGGAGAGGAATTGACCAAGACGAAAACACACATCAGGAGTTGTTGCCATTGCCACCCAGCCAATCATGTGAACCGATACAACAGCCATTCTGCCACAACTCAAAACCTACTACAGCAGCCACAACGTATCAGACATTGATTCACATCAGCCTTCAACTACATGGACAAAAACAGAGTCACTACACATGATTAGTTACCACCCAGCCTTTGGGCCCATGCAATACAACAGCAACAGAGCAATAGCATGAATCCAATTAGTAGGCTATACACAGCATAGCGCCGACAATGACAAGCTGCAACATCAGCAGCAGCAGCACATAAAAGGTCCAGCAAAATCTTTGATCAGTAGAGTAAGGTGAGATAATTAAGATGTTCTTTACAAACTACATACATCCTCAAAGATTTCACCAAATCAATGGCATTACACAGGTGCAGTCCTGGCTGTAAGCCAATGCTTACCTCTCAAACACTGGAGAATGTGTTGCACAGAAAAATACACATGAAGTTTATCTTTTGTTTTGGCATTATAATCTCTATGATGTTCCACATGTCAATCAACAGAGGTCATGTCTCAAAGCTGCTGGAATTCTTAAATAATTAAATATTCATGATTAACAAATGTTCTATCAGCATAGTGGAATTCAAGAAATCTGCAGCTATATTGCATTTTAATCTGCATACTAAAAGTACATGCATGCACCTGCGTATGCATGCAGCCAGGAGGAAGTGAATGCATTTGGTCGAACTTTCTGTATTTCTTTTCGGTTTTGCCTGGTGCCCTTCCCTCGACCTTTGATTGTGTGGCCGAGTGTTTTGGAAAAAAAGAAAAGAAAAGAAAAAAAGTGTGTGCTTGAGCACAGGAGTATAATTTGGGACAGAGGACAAGTGTGGTGCGGATGAGCTAGTGTGTGCAGCGAGGGGTGAGGAGGATGCTGTTCCCCCTAATGAGAGGTTGCCCTAGGCGCCCCTGCCTGTATCGCCTATGCCAAGGACCGCCATTGAGTGACATGCCCTCCAGAAAGCGTTCTGGTGTCGTGTAGGAGAGCGAGAGCACCATGTGCATATCAAAGGTTTATTTATCAAAGCCAAGCGTGACTTTTCAACATGCCTGGAGAGGAGTGCCTTTTAAGACCCTTTTTATTTTCATGTTGACTCTTCTCGCCCCACCACCCTAATTGTGGAGATTTAACTTGCTCAATTTAAGAAATTATCACAAATTACTAAGAGTCAACATAGAGGAGACTGCAGTCAATTGGAACAGCGGAGGGACACGTCCTCACTCGGGTTAGTACCCTGGAACACCTCCAAAACTCACAATCCATTCTCAGGAGCGAGCGCCCAGTAGTATACATCAAATAATCCTGTAGGCATTGACTGCATTGAATGTTTGAAACACTAATGAGACACACATAGGCGCTATATAAAACTTCAGCAGACTATACTTTACACATACACACATATATTCTTTAATTGGCACTTCTTTTCTCTCTCTCTCGCTCTTTCTTTATTTTAAGAATGACATGGTACAGTAGCTATTTAGTGATGCAGCCCTGTACCTTTTCTATCTTCTAACAAAGTGTTGTCCCTGGGAGCTGGCTTGTCCTCAGCCTAATCCATGTATTGGTTATCCATTGGTCAGGACAGCTGGTAGAACCAACTGTCAGCAAGGTTGTAGAAAATCAAAAGGAGAAAGGCCTTGCTGTTCCCAGGTCAATACTTCACACTTTATTAAGCACCGCATAGTGTACGTGCTTGTTTGATCATATAGATATGTGTGTGTGTGTGTGTGTGTGTGTTTGTGTGTGTATTATATATGTATGTACAGTATGTATGAATGCATGTGTGTGTGTGTGTATGTGTGTGTGTGTGTGTGTGTGTGTGTGTGTGTGTGTGTGTGTGTGTGTGTGTGTGTGTGTGTGTGTGTGTGTGTGTGTGTGTGTGTGTGTGTGTGTGTGTGTGCGTGCATGCGTGCGCGTGTGCGTGCGTGTGTGTGTGCGTGTGTCATGTGTACAATATACAGTGTATATTCTATATACGAAAAGGGCCCAATTTGCAACCTCATTTGTGGCACTCTAACCTTTTCACCACATATATACCATACCCTTACGAAAGGGTAAATCATAAATAAAAACTTTGACTGACCAATTTATCCAATTTGAGCCCCTAATTGCATCAGAGCTTTTGGTTCTCTATCTTGGCCAGGTTTCCATGAGAACCTGCCTCCTGGGGCAGTGATGCAGGCCCTTGGTAATATGGTTCTGCTAGCGGTCCTAACACACTCAGACACTATTTATCCTAATCAGTGACATCCATATAACCAGGATTGCTTAAAATGAACCCCTTCCGCGCCCCAGAAAACGCACATTTACTGGGACCCCATTTGTCACGGGTAAATTGAGGGTCAGTAAACTACGCCCGTATCCTCTGGTGGGGATCCAGGACATGCATCATAACGTTAGGAGAGAATGATTGGCGAAGGCGAGCTGTCACACATTTGTCAGAGGGAAGGGAACATTATTTGCTAATTTCCCAAGCTGGGCACTGACAGGGTGCTTCGTCTTCAGACCTTTGGTGACCAGCATTGCTTCTCGGCTATTAGTACAAGTCAAGTGATTTTTTTTTCTTTTCCGCCCTCCTCTGTAAAGCGGTAGTATAACAAGAGCCATCCGTTCGACCTCGTAGAATCACAGCATACGGTGAAGGGTTTTGGATGGAGCCGGTGCCCCATACAGTGAGTCGTCTCTTGCCAGGCCTTAGTTGAGGCCAGACAGCCTTGAGGGCTGATGGATCGCAAACTTTTCCCGTCAAGGTGACGCTATCGACTCCACTGCACCAAAATCTGACAAAATGGGTATGAGGCAGCCATTCATCAACATAAGGACAAAAGGGTCATATGTGCTTCACTCAATACTGGTGGAGATCAAGAAATGTCAGGTGCTGTAAAGGATGGAAAAGGAAGATCTTAATAGTGCAGGAGCAGGACCTTTTTTTTATATACCGAAACTTTATCTACTACTGTAGCTCTTACATTGCTAATATAAAAAAGAAAAAGAAAGTATTTAATCGATAGTTTATATATGTTATACAGATAATGGATGAACAGCACTGGAGTCCGGAGTCGACCCAACTCCGGATAAGCGGAGGAAGATGGATGGATAGATGAACAGTAGGTTTTGACCCAGACTTATAAAAAAATGTCCGCCGTCCTCTAGACAGCAAAGCAGAGATATAAATAGTGATATATCCAGGCCTCAAATCCAAAATTAAACACATTTCCTGTTCCACTCTTAGAAAGAAGATTTTTTTTACAGTATGCAGCCTCTTGACTAAATGAACAATAAAGGGGGGGGGGGGGGGGAGAGTCCTGTAAACAAACATTGACGTCTTTATCGAGGCACATCAGATGCAGTAGGGTCCTATCCCTGTGCACCCCCGTCCCGCCTGGCATGGGGCACTTTGAAGTCCCGGATAAGGGGGAGGGCTGATCTGATGGAGAGCTTCCTCTTCATTTCCTGTCCTGCAGGGTTGGGTTTGGTACGTCGGCGCTTGCTCGTCGGTGACGGGGTGTGACCATACAGCAAAAAGATATGCTATAATCAAAGGCATTCAGGGAGTTATGTAAACAGATCATCCATAAAGGAGGATTTGAAGATGCACACCAAGTGTAGCTGTATAATGTTCAAAGACCGGCACGTACAATTTGAAATCCTGGAGATGTAATGCGGGAACGCCTCTCAATTGACTAGCCCTTATTTCTTTTTCTTCCTTCTTTTCTCATACTGCACCCTGCTGTGAGAACCACTCCGACAAGTATGGATGAAATAGGCACTTTATAACTGTCTTCACCACAGTTAAGTAGGTCATAACCAGTCGGCTCAACTGTTTCTTCAGCACGTGCTGAAGTCTAGCATGTTATCCAAGCTCTCCGTACCTGCCTGTCTCATTACGACTCTGGTATTTAGCACTTCCTCCGCGGGAGTGAAGGAGACAGTCGTCGGGTGAGTTAGACGGGCTCAGTTTGAAGGCCTTGTGTGCTTGTGTGGATCGCGACAAGGTTCCGGGGAGGAAGGTCCTTGTGTCCAATTAGAGAGGCTGACGTGACACGCGCTCTAACTCCCCCACTGTCAGCCGGCTTGTCAGGTGGGCTTTGGCAAGCACACTGTGGCATTATTCCACAGCGTGTTATCAGCAAGTGACCTGTGAAATCCAGCGCCGGGAAATTGATTGAAATAAGCACTCACACTTGAGCACGTCTTTTATCCGTTACATCTCTGTGTGAAATATACCGTTGGTATCTTTTAAGAGAAAAATGAAAGTAGGAGTGTGTGTGTTTTTCCCCCTTTTTTTTTGCTATAAGGATGGTATTCATTGATTCGATTTTAATTGGACCCACTTTTTGTCCCACAGTATCGTTAGATGTCTGTCTTCTAATGGTTCTTTAAATGGATTGTCCTTACGAAGTCACAGCATCAGTCCTCTGCCAAAGGAAAGAGAAACGGGGGAGGGTGGGAGGGCGCACTTGATAGACGAGGATCTCTCCCCTCCTCCCTCTATCCCTCCCTCCCCTTCTTGCCCCATTTTCAGTATGTTCCACACCCAACGGGCTTTAAAAGAACTCCACCCCTCCCTCACCCCCCCCTCTCCACCCCCAGCACATTTTGATTGAAATTCATCGGCAAGTTTATTGAGAAATGAATGAGGGAGGCCGCGCGGTATTGACTTTGAGAGGAAAACACAACTCATCTTGAATGAGGGGGAAAACGCGGCCGTAATTTAGCCGTCATCGATCCATGCCCCGTCCATGTATTGATCTTCATTTTACAATATTAATTTGCGCCCGCAATCAGCTGTGAAGGGAACCCATTTGATTTCTGTTGGACGGTAATGTGTGAAAGTCCAGCGGTGTCCTCAGAGAAGTGGCGCACTTACTTTAGATGTCAAGAAAGGGATTGAACAGGTGTCTTCTCCCATTTTCTAATAACACTGCCATGATGAGGAGGAGGTTTTGAAAGTATGGATGTGCGATCTGTGACATAGCTCCCCCTTTTAACCGTGTTAATTACATTTTATCTGTTGCAGGAGCAATATCTGCAGCAGACTGTAACTGTCTAGGTTTTTTTTTTTTTCATCTGTATTGGCTCAAAGTTCATGAAATTTCAATGAACATTGATCTGTCTCCATTGATTTATCTTAACTGCAGATCTTTGAAATTTTAATTTCCTGTTCATCTCAAGACTGCTGGAGATGGAATCACTCAGTGCTAACTGGCTGCTGTGGATGGAGATGATATGGTCAGTGTTAAAACAGTTAAGGTGTGCTTTGCGTGGGTTTGCTGTGAACATTCCAATTTGGCTTGGTTTGGATTTTTTGAAGGCGGTGTCCTGCCTCTGCATGTGTGTTTTCTACTCTCGGAAAAAACATCAAATCTGGTGCAACATGACTTCTGAATACCTGAATACCATCTGAACGTGTATTAAAAGTTTGACCACCTCTAGTAACCCTGGGATGACATTGGCTTTATTCCTTTCTCCCACTGTCTCCGCTGAACTGGCCAAAACTACAAACCAGTCAGATGAGGTCATTTGTTGTGGTGATGCTATTGCGACCTTCATCTGTCTAACAGGCTGCAGGTGCCTACAAGGCTCCAGCTGGACCGCTTTTGACGAGTTACAAAATGCAATAACACTTGAATGAACTTCTGTCTGTCTGCTGTTTATCTGTCTCCCCCTTTTTCCAACTCCCACTCCACCTCTAATTTGTGTTAAGGGGGAAGGAAAAAAAACTGCTCAATGGTGTAGGAGGAGTGGAGATAAGCTCGAAGCAGTTAAGTATAATTAGCGAAAGTAATAGCTGGCAAATGGCAACAAGGCTAGGTTTTTATCTCCTGGAAAGATAGAGTTATCGTAATAAGCTTTAATGGCTGGCAGGAATGCTAGCGCGCTGTGCACGCTTCCATTCAAGCCCGTAGACTTAACGAGGAACAATTTCCCTTAAATTTACTGCTTTGCTCAAAACATTTCCCCATGTTTATACCCTGATACTGTAAGTCAATACGTCACGTTCAATCCACTTCCATAGACCGAGGGCGCACAAAGCACAGCCGCGTATTGCCATGTAAGCACTTCTATCTGCCAACGACGGCCATGTTACACTGTTCCTGTAGAGCGGTTACTCATGTCCTATTTCTGGAGAACATGGGGAAGAGGCAGCAGACCATGTTCAGACGCCATGTTCAGGCCATCCACTCTGCATTTTAAGCAAAGTGGCTTGGGTGGGGTGGCTGGGGATTGGGGGGGGGGGGTTGGTGGAGGGGGAATTGGTGGGAGAAAATGTGTTAAGTGCACGGAGAAATGACAGAGTAGATTAAGCCGTTTCAACCTGAAAATAGCAATAATAGCAGCTCTACAAGCACACAATGCTCTGTGAACTGGTAGTATTCGTCGAATCGGCTATTCGTCATATGGCGAAATATATAGGGCTTAAGTGATTAGCGCGTTACATCAAAATAAGATTGGGAAGTGCACATCCCATGCAGAGGAATTCCACTGAAGCCTTGCCATTGTGCAACGTGTGTGTTTGCATGTGTGTGTGTGTGTGTGTGTGTGTGTGTGTGTGTGTTATTCGAAATGGGAAACGATATGGTCACAGCTGCTCACCAGGTCATGCATTCCATTTCTTCATATTCTTGAAACATGAGCGTTCATTCTCCAAAGTGAAGAAATTACTGAAATATTCATACAAAAGTTTGCTTCCTAACCTTCAGCCCTTCGGCGGAGAACTCACTTAGCGTGTTCACGTGATTCAGATTTGACAGTAATTTTTTTTACCCTTCAACCGTCGGCCGTTTAAATTGAAACATCTTCACAGTCACTTTGTTGTGTTATTGCTTTGGTTAAATTCTAATGAGCACCGAATGAAACCATGGAAACTACCATAATTTGTGAACAATTATATTTCTTTACAAATAACTCAAGCAGGGAGAAGACGAGAAAAGAGATTTAAGTGGTGTAATTGAACAAACGGCCAACGTGTCTGAAGTTGAACAGAAGATGAGAGAAAATGAAAATTCTATTAGTCCTTATCATTCATTCTGCCTCCCTCCCCCTCTCTCTCTCTCTCTCTCTCTCTCTCTTCATCTCCCCAGCAGAGTATTCAAATGCAGAACCTGCCTTTACCTCCCCGTGTCTCTTTTTCTCTAATTATCCATGAGGTCAGTAAGCAAAATGGGGAAGAAGCCAGGAGATCAATACAAATTATCCCTGAGCAAACCAGTGCTGACAGTTTGAATTGCAGCATATGTTTACCCAAAATCAGGCAATTTATCTTAATATCAGGCGAGTAATGCAGCAGGGGTGAGAGGTCACACAATCTCTCCACCTCATAATTACCCGCCTCTAAAACAGGAAAGTGGTATTGATTGGCCGCGGGCCGGGAAGCGGGCGTGACTGGAACGTGCCAGCGAAACCCCCCCCCCCACACAACAAGCCCCCCCCCTCTCTCTCTCTCCCGGTTGGATCGCCCCACCACCCCACCAACACACCTCCTCCCTCTACCCTCCTCAGTCCCTCCTCCCCTCGGCTAGACTCCCCACCCAGAGCAGGATTTATGGGTTGTGTGCTGAGGGTTTCATGTTTCCTCACAGCGGCTGAGAACACCTCATAGGCAGGAGGGTGTACAACCGCCCACCACCACCACCACCTCCACCTCCACAGCATTGTGTTTGGAGGGACGAGGAGCGCCAGACTAATTTTGGCGTGTGTGTGGAGTCATACAAGGGCATCACGGAGCTCAGAGCTAAATTAGCTCCGTTATATCTTTGGGAGGGAGAGAGAGAGTGAAGTCTGGACTGTGAATGTTGCAGAAAAGACAAAGGGTCATCAGGAGTCCAAGAGGCTGGAAGTAAAGTGAAAGGGTGTGTAAGGGTTGCAGTACGTGAAGCGTGTGTGGGTGGTGTAATGTGCTATAAAAGAAGTGGTTGTTTAAATGACCCATGGAAAAACAAGAGCAAAAGAGAGAAAGGATAATACAGTATGCTTTAAAAAAAAACACGGCAGTATTGCTTAGAGAATATTCATCTCCTTAATGTGATAAATACTGTAACGCACATTGCACATTTATTGTCCCGAACGAATACAAGTGCTCAGTATATATCATCAGCGACTCTTATAGGATTATTGACGTGGTCTGTGTCTGTCCGCGCCAGCGTACATGCTACGACTACAGAACTGTCAACTCATCAACTGACAGCACCGTTTAGCACTAATGCAAGTCTCCATCAGCTGTCAAAAGCATTTGCATGAAATCAATAGCAGATGGCGGTCTGTGTCACCAATTTCATTACGCCGGGGTTGTTACAAAGATCATTTCCATGATAGATGAGATGGCGACACGTCGGCACGCGTAGATCATGGCCGCCACGCGGACTCGCAAATCCCCCACCGAAAAAAAAAAACATGAGACATATGGTTCATTTATACTCCGTCGTACGATGGTGTCACACACCGAAAATGGCAGATCTACAAGCACACAACACGCATTTTCGTGGTGTACGACAAAGTATAAATCAGGCTTCAGATATAGCATAACTAATTATGTCCTGAGTGTTACATTTTACTCTGAAAGGTTATACTTTCATTGTTAAATTGACAGTCAGGATTTTGCTGTGTACGGTCAATAGCCCTGCATGCGTGTAGACACTTTATTATAAACTTCTTGTCACATACTGAACTGTATAGAAAAATAAAACAACTGTATTACGCACACAAAGTCCAAGAAGCCAATCGCAACTTTCCTATGTCCTCCATATCACATTTCTTACAAGTGTAGAATGCTGAATATAAATATATATATAAATATATATATATATATATATATGTACAGTACAGGGCATCGTTATCATTGGAAAGGCAACATAAAAAAGTACACCTTATCCAACCTCGCGGTCTCGTCCTGTACTGTACGTCTCTCCGGCTGTGTTCCCAGCATGCCTGGCGGGTTGTGCAGGCCCCAGCTGAAGCAGAGGACAGGAGAGCGTGATGTATCACCCTGAGAGAGCCCACTGACAGCCTCTGATGATGGATGGCCTGATTATGGAGTGCTTTTTACACATATACAATTTACATCACACTGAGCAGCGGGGTCTGGCAGGGCTACCACCGTATACACACACACACACACACACACAGAACCAAAAAAAAAAACACACGGGTGTGTCCGTGTGCATGTGTACGTGCACACAGGACTGCCACAGTGCATAGATAAGAAAGGGGGTGGAAATAACAAAAGAAAGAGGGCAAACTCCTGGCTACAGTCTTGTCATGTACAATCAATACTGCTGATCAATCCTTTATTAAGGAGAAGACGGTGTTCCCCTGTGTTCCCAAAGCCGACCCATGTCGTTTTGGCATGCATGATGACATGTCAAATCAGATTTCCAGGGGTGTATGTTGTTGTGGCGTGGGGTTTATTGAGGTGTGTGTATGTGGGGAGGTGATACACGTATCACTGTACGAGCAAGCTAGATCCTTACTATTGATTAGTACCCTGCATTGTCCACGCTTGGACACGTAATTGCTCCACTTGATCATGCTTGAGCTAGCAATTACTGTATTTCGGCCTTTTTTGCACAAGTACTGCATTTTTGACCATGTGACAGCATGTTGCGCTGCGCGCGCGTGTGTGTGTGTGTGCGCGTGGAGATTTGCTGCATGCATTTATACAAGCGAAAGTAGAAGAAAGCGTTGTGAGTGAGAAAGTTACACAGATGTGCACATCACTCCTTTCCCCCTCGCCGCACCTGCCGCGGCGCCCACAGCCCTGCACCGCACTCCACTGCACTGCCTCGCTGTGTGTGTTTGGCGTTGGCCTGCCCCTCTCGCCCACGCGCTTCTGTGGCGTTCTGCAGGTTCAGCGAGCTGTGTGGTGTTAATGCCGAAATTACATGCTGAGTAATGAGTGATGGCCCAAATTACAGGCTGAACAATGAATAGAGGCAGGCAGCTCTTATTAGTCTCCACAGAAAGCCATTGATTTATGAAGCGCCTCCACTCAGCGGAGTTACTCTCCTGAAAATGATATCTACATTGAGAAGTGATGTTCTCTATTAAGTCGTCGTCTCCCCCCCCCCCTTTACCACTGCTCTCCTCCCCTCCTTTTCTCTTTCTCTCCCCCATGCCCTCCCCTGCCTGTTTCCCCGTCCCTGTCTACGGGTGTACACATGATTGTTTAGACTCTTGGCGGGGCTGTAAGGGAAGCCTTCAATTACCCATTAGGACTGTCAGACATAAAACGCCCCTGCTCTCACCCAAAGTCTGGGTTATGATTCATTTACTTTGTGGCTCTGATTCATCGCCCAATATGCCTCCGTGCCCCAGATTACTATTTGAGGGGTGGGAGAGATTAATGGCTCCTCGGGATCCATCGCCGTATTTCAACGGGCCCCAACGTTGCGGGCGCGGTTCGGGTTGCGGGGGGAGGGGGGGGGGGGGAAACTGGGGTGAAATGACAGCAACTTACTGTAGATCAATGCACGGACAGCCTTTCACAGATTATTAAAGCTCTGTTAGATTAAAAGACCACCGCGATGTAGTTTGCTGTAGTCAATATTCCGGAGAAGATATATAAAAAGAGAGAGAGAGAGTGAGAGAGAGAGAGAGGGAGGGGGTGAGCCCCCCTCTGAAAGATTCTCAGACTGATGTAGGTCATCACGGCTGTTAATGGAATAACACTCTGTGACACAAGTGTCAGAGGAGCCCGTGTCATTTTGCTTCTGCCCCCCTCCCCCCAATCCCACACTACCCCACCCCAACACACACACACACACACACACACACACACACACACACACACACACACACACACACACACACACACACACACACACACACACACACACACACACACACACACACACACACACACACACACACACACACACACACACACACACTTCCCTGAGCCGCTTCTGTTTCATAAAACATTGTTTCACCCCCGAGATTTCTTTGAAATTAGGTATTCTGGAAATTACTTTTGTACAGTAAACTCTAACAGATTTCTCAATTAGTTTTTTATCCCCCATCTCTCTGGCTAAATTAAGGGCTTGATATACTTTGTTGCGTGACAGCATCGTGCAGCAATCTACAAGCAGTCTACAAGCAGATCTACAAGCTCACAGAGCCTTGCGCTGTGTCACGTTGTGAGCCTGTAGAGGCTGTTTTCGGTGCGCATCCAAGGCTTTAGTCATGAAACGTTACTGAATATTTCTTCCTCTGCTTTCAGCCCTGAACGAGCCCACCATCGACTATGGCTTCCAGAGGCTGCAGAAGGTCATACCCAGGCACCCAGGCGATCCTGAGAGGTTACCGAAGGTCAGTACCGTGCCTAATCTCCATACACTACAAAATCCTCAGTGATAACTCTGAGAGATAGAATGAACCCCTACGGGTCTATTTGGGCCCATTGTTTTTCTCTCTCAGAGTTCAATTAATTGATTTCACTTTATAGAAACAAAACAAAATGGCACCAAATTGTATACTTGCTATCCAACCTGTGACAAAAGAACATCCACCCCTGTGACACACAGCAGTCAGAACAAGAGTTCAAACACTTTGAATGTGAGAAATAAAGCAAAGCACATGAACGCCCAAGGAAAATACTGTGACCCTAACCAGCTTCGCAACCCCCCAACCAGTGTGGTGGTAATGGTATTGGTTTTGTGCGAGGAGACAGGCGTAAACTCTCTGTGTGGTAAAATAGCTCAATCAGACGTTTTCCTCTCCAGTAGTCTGTGGAGATGGTAATCTGGTCAGAGTCGTCGTCTGCACCCTCATTACCCCACTCATGTTTTCCTTTCATTTTCCACAGCTCGATTTGGTTTAATCTTTTGTTTACAGAACCCTGTGCCGTAAACCCTCTGGTCTTAGTGTGGCTAATAGACAAAGACTGCATGTTATTATGCATTTGGCTCTCTTAGTGTTTTCTTTCCTTTTCAACACCAGTGAAGGAGTCCGTTTGAAACACATTTGGTGTGGTACTGGCACATAGAAGGCATGCTATATTGATGAACCTTAGGACGAAAACTGAGCCACAGATTCCTTTTTCTTTATCAGAAGCTCTTTGATCCTCTTACTCCTTCCATTTCCTATTGATAACATCTATCTGTGCTTTCACTAATTGCCACCCTGCTACAGTAGTCCTCATTTCAGTGACTGGCATGCCAGATGCGTCAATTGTAATATTATGACTGATTAGTTTGTTCAAAGTCCCTTGGCATGTAGTAAAGTGGTGACCACCTCAGAATTTTAATAATACCGTAAAACCTTTAAAGACCTTATCTATTAAACCCCAGCATGCAACACAGCAATATCATTAACATCCAACGGACAATTTAATAAAGAGCAGACCGTGGGGTTACCTATAGACGTTTGACCAAGTCAATGTGAAGAAATACGACATCACAGCCAGTCCCTGGTACACAATATGAAGTGTTTCAATTAGACGCAGTCCCCAAGGAGACAGTAACCACCACCTGGACATGAAATGTGGCTCTAATTTTAACTGTAAACGCTGACCAAATGGGAAAGTGCATTCACCTCCAATATCACAATAACACTTTCGGAGTCTCTTTGGACATCGCGGCCCTATCTCGCTGAACTCTCAATTTTGTAAGTCGGAGTGTCTTTGCCAAATCTACAACATAACATACAAATACGAAGAGCAATAATGTTAAACATAGGTTTATTACAGCGGGGCATTACTTCTTCCTGCGAATACAAAGCGCCTTTGGCTGCGGGACAGATTTTGACACTGAGCCCAAGATTAGTTTTCCTGGGTGCGCGTACACTTAATATAGCAAGGTCTCCCAGCCTTTGCATGAAACAATCACAGAGTGAGATGAAACCCTGCACTTCCAATAAACAACATAAATATTTGATTTGCTCTCTAATGGACCCAAATATGGGGTTCAGGGGGCATGTAAATGATCCCACCAAGTGATTCGTCATTGTTAAGCTTGCCATCTGAGGGTCGGCTCTCGGGGTCAAAAGCACATTCCCAATAAAACAGCCCGCGGCGGGCTGGAGCTGGCGGGCCGAGGCTGGCATGTACATTTGGAATGAGAACAGAGAACAGCATATAGAGAGCAGCCATTACAGGGTTCCAGGTGAGGTGGGGAGACTCTATAAAAAGGAGATGAGGCTTGGTGGATGTGCAGTGTGCATTAGCAGAAAGGCAAATCGACACCAAGCCCCCCCATACCCCCTGCATCCCCCCCATCTCTCCCTCCTCCCCCACCATCCCCCCACCCCACCCCCCCCAATGACTTCACCCTCCAGTTGATAATATTACTGCGCTATTGATTTCCACCAGCCTCCTCCCTGGGACCAGTAAGACACGTGGTAATTGTAAGGAGACAGAAAGCCAATATGGGAGTGCTCATGGATAGCAAGGGATGCACGCTAATATTGTTGCTACACAGAGAAAAAAAGGGGGGAAGCTGCCTCTGATTGAAGTTTACCTCGTAATTCTAAGACAACATCGTAGATGACAGTCTGACCCTGTGGGAGGGGTGCAGATATAAAAATTCAATGCAAAGTCCAGGGTGAATATGAAAGTAATAAGTGTGAGCAGTCAAGTGATGAGAAAGGAGATTGGTTTGCGGGCATCGCGTTAAGTGAACAGAGACTTTGGAATTCACCCTCCTTTTTAAGATCTTGTTATAAAACAATTTTCTATTCATAATATAAAAAAGACAATTTATAATACCGTTTTGTGCCCTCTGGCAGTAATGGACAAATAGACTGGATATCACATTATATCACACTCAATTTCTTGCTTCTGTAACAAATTAGATTCATTATGAAATTAAAAGCGGAAACTCAATATTGTTTTATTATTAAGCTGATTGCTTTGGATTCTTTTCTTTTCTCCCCAAAATGAGCATAAGCCCATTCTCTTCCAATTCTTTGTGTAATCCACAAGGAGAAAATATTACAAATGTGTTCATGTCAAGCAATTACCCATGTATTTAAATGAATCTCTCTTTCTGTGCTCTTTGAAGTACCTTCATCTAATGGCCCTATGCTTCTGAATGCATTCATTACCTCAGGCTAGAGCTAACAGAGTAATTGCCTTACAGTTTTATAATGGCATTAGCACTCCAAGCTACATAACCTAGGCCCTCTTTTATTAACTGTGATAATATAAATACAACATCCATACTAATCTGCTGCTTGAAGAATCACGTTTGGACTATTTTAGACCACGTAACCTTCACATTAGACGTTTTCTGTACTTTTTTTCCTGCTTTCTTCACACAGCAGCAAAGAGCTTCTGAATCTTGCGGTGATCCGTCATCTGAACAATCCCCGTTCAAAACAGTTGTTGAACAACGAGACCTTTATGAGAAAAGCAAGGCGAAC
>NC_139950.1:35325887-35373387 GCF_963454915.1 Gymnoscopelus microlampas | reverse complement strand
TGGACCACTGTTTGCCAATACCCCAATGCCAGGAGAAATATCACACACAGCAAGACTGGCGTGCTGGGGGCTGAAATGTCAGAGCAAGAGGAAGCTTTTCAAAGCCCCCCCACCCCCCCTACCCCCACAAATGCACATCTTTGTGGGCCGGCGCATACTGCAAACACTCAGAGGCACACGTGCAAACAGGCCACATTAAGGTATGCACTCTAGGTGCACGCGTATTCATGCACGCACGCGCACGCACGCACGCGCGCGCACACACACACACACACACACACACACACACACACACACACACACACACACACACACACACACACACACACACACACACACACACACACACACACACACACACACACACACACACACACACACACACACACACACACACACACACACACACACACACACACACACACACACACACTTATACACATTGTGTATATTTTTCTCATGAATAGCCATACATGCATCTATCCAGTAGTACTAATTACTCCTCTCTCTCCCTCTCTTTCAGCCATGTCCGGCCTGGTGGTCCCTCCTATGTAAATGCACTTTTTGTCATCTCAAGCACCAGTCTACACACTACCACTTCACAGGACTCCCCTTTAGCACACAGCACAACGCTGGTGTAGTGTATAGTCAAACAGCTTATTGTTTTTAACGAGGAAGAAGAAAAAAAAAAACAAGAAAATAATGACATTTTTTACTTTTTCCTTTTGGAAGACTTTCACAACCTGAAGCAAAGGATTTTTTCTTTTCTCTACCCATTTTACCGACCTTGAAGAGGACACAGGATGTGTTTATTTTGTGTACCTGTTAGCTTGTGCTTTGGCCTCGGCTCTGACCAATCAACGATATTATGTTCAGTACTGGAAAAGAACTCTGTGGACTCACCAGTCGGTTGTAAAGTAAACACTGATGTACAGTACATTTGCCGATGAACTCGTTTGCCTCAGAAATTGTTTTTTGTTTTGTTTTGTTTTTTTTCTGTTTCAACTCTCTTTTAATAGATCCACAACAGTTGTGTGTCTTTATAATGTGACTTTTTTGTATTTTTATGTGTCAGAAAAATTACACGGGGGCCAAGAAAGTTTGAATTTCAACTGGAAAAGTATATGAGATATATAATGTAGAAAATGGATCATGAAGTACAACAAAAACGAGTTTTTAAAAAAATCGGTGGGGGGGAGGCGGGGGTGGGGATATGGGGTGTGGGTGGGTAAGGTTGTATCATGTTTCACTCCTGCATTTTAAATTAAATTTTGTAATTTATTGTAGCTAGAAATCATCTTCAAAAGTGGAAAAAAACAAATCTCTTGGATTCAACAAGCACACAGACGTGTATAAAGCACTCTGCTCTGTTGAAGAAAACGGCATACTTCCATGTCTAGAGCTTCCTTTTAAGCAAGTGTGTTTTGCCATGTTTTTCAACTTTTTTGCTAGCACTGTATATTAATGCATTTCTAGGCTACTGTGAAGTCCGTTTCTTGTTGATGAGGGGCAGCCTCCTCCTTCTAGCTCCAATTCCCTTCTGTGTTTTATATGTGGTTATAAAATTGTAGACTATTGTGATATTGCCAAACTTGTGCTAAATATTTATACATCTGTCTTTTTCATGTTCTTTTAGATCAACAACAACTTAAAAAAAAACATTAAAAAAAGAGAAATTAAAATCCATTGAGACATAGGAGTAAAGTAGTTCATCGTCATTTTTCTGTTCAAATACACACTTGCGCTCACTGAGGGAAATTTTGTAACATATCAACTATAAATAATGTATTTATCTCTGAAATTTTGTATATTGCTTTTCATTATGTATGTATTAATCGTCATGCCCTTAATATAGTGATGCAGCACAGATAATTCAGCCAAGAACTGTTGCCTTCATTTTGTTTTCATTTTTTGTATTTGATGAAATGCAATGTCCATATATTTCATGTGTATCCTCCAATTTGTGTTCCTCTGTCAAGACTCTCTGTCCATTTTTTAAAAGGGAAGTCAAACTTCATTGTTTATTTTTATATTGATTTTAAATTATCTATACAGACCATTTTGGAGAAAAACTTTGTTGGTTGTATTGTCAAATAAATTGTTTGTGACCCATAATGATAGTTGTTAAGACCCAATAGAGACTAATGTGCATGAGGGACAACCTTGGAGAAAAAAAAACACTCCATTTGTGGTTGTATTTTCTTTCTGTTTTGTAGAATGTATAGAAGTCATTTTTACTCACCACTACTCTTGCCACATAGCTTCAATGTGTTTACAGGGAAGAAAAATTCAACAATGTCAACATTTGGAATGGAAACAGAAATGAATAAGTGATGTTTTATTAAAATTTTCAGTAAAAACACAATAGCTCCTCAACTGTGGACTTCTTCAGTTCTATGTGATCTCAGGCAAACTGGCAAGTTTTTTATTAATACAAAGTAACAAACAAAACACGGCATAGATTCCGGAAGAAACACCTGTAATTTGTCTGTGAGTAGTAGTGCATACCATAGAGATAATTGTTTGCAACCTGTGGAACGTATAATATCCATAAAACAGTTGATAAACTGCCTTTCTCCTATTCTTTAAGTGAAACATTCTGACATTGTGACATATTCCTATATTGATCGTTGTATCAGCATATCCTGCATATCTGTGGTGCTTCAAGGGTCCATTTCCATTGTAGACTTTCATAAATGGTGCAAGCTTTTTATTCAAAGCAGCCCAAATGGGGCTCATTCAAATCCCTCATTTCATTGCATTAAGCCACCTAGTTAATAAAGAATCAATACATTGAAAGAGCAAGGTTATCCTTTGTCTATAAGGGCTGGTATCGTTTTGAACCTCTTATAGTTTGTGAGCTGAAAGGGGACCGCTGTGAAATCTATACTCATCAAGTGGGTCAAACAGAGGGAGCGCAGTGCTGCAGGGAAGAATAGTCTCTCTCCTTAAAAACAACTGAACATCTTATCTGGCATCCTGAGTGGTCGCGGAGAGCAGGTCACAAAATGTCAATTTCTCATCAAGGCAACATTGTCCGTGGCCACCCCATGCTTTAATGCACAATTAAACGAATGCAAGTTGAGCAGCAATCAGCATATCAAGGCTTATTATGTAAGCCGGCGGTGCAAAAGATCTCGTGGCGCATAAGATAGCACAGGAGCTGCTGATAGCGCAACGGGGGCAGACACACTCAAAGAGCGATTCAATTTTCGACTGTGATCGCCTTGTGCCTCAAAACACTCCCTCGATAATCCAATGTGTCTGATAACAATAGCCACACATCTGCTTCCTGACATGGCACTATCTGTTTCAGATACACATACACAGGTCTGAATCTATCGCCTTGCTCACTGCTGTCTCTATTATTTAATGACAAAACCTAGCTGCAGCAAGGATTTACACAAGTGTGCAATTGTATGTCTATGAAGTCTTAACTATCATATTAACCTCTTAAGCCCTATATACTTCATCGTACAATAAATAAAATAGCTGATAAGGCTAATAGCTGATTGAAGCTCACGTGTCACAATGTGATGTGTTGTGAGTTTGTCGATCTGCTATATGTGCTACTTTTGAAAATGTTAAATTCTTCACATGCCCAAAAATAGGGACGCTGGGTTTGAAATTGGTTAAGAGCAACCATGAATATTGTATTTCCAGGAATCTATTCTCTCCGAACCACAGAAAGACGGCGAGCAACAGCAAAGGCTAAATGAATATACACGAGAATTGTGAGAGAGCACAAATGTAAATGCGTACTCTGGGGTTGGCATGCTCGCCCACTTATTGTGGGCTTTGAAAACACCAAAGTGGCGTATTGCCTCACCAGGCTTCTCTGTCGTCCCAGTCTGACCAGGCACCAGCTCTGCCACACCACTCAATCATTGTGAGAGCCTCTTTATTGGAGAGCTCTAATGGCCACCCTCCACCATGATCTTAATGTGTGCATTAAATATTTATAAATCCTGGGTCAATAACGCCCCATAACCAGGACCTGACAGACCCCCACCATACCATGTGGCTGCCTTTCCCTCAAACGCAGGCAAAGGTCAGGGGGTCACGCAATCAAAAGAGAGAGAGCCTCGCCACATCCATATGTTGCCACTCTTATCAAGACATTCCTCTGTACTGCTTATCTGTCAAAGGAAAGAAATATTGAAAGCAATATCGATCTTAACTAGCCTTGTGTTGCTGAGGGCCAAGCTTCAAACATCTGCTCATGCATTGTTACATACAAAAAAAAACTCGCTTCAATAATAATATAAGCTGGAGCAGTACTATTGAACGTCTCAGTTCAACGATGACTGCACGGAGCATGGTGACTAATAAACTCACTAATGCGGCAAGTCGACGGCGGTTTGATGAAAATTAATATTCAATAATAGATATTTCTCGTTTAGCTTAAGTCATACTGCAACGCATGGGGTGCTGTTTGCAGTATGTAGAACAGATCTACAAGCTAAATATGTGACGCATCGCTGTCGTTCTCGGGAGCATAAATTAGGCTTTAATGCAGACTTTTAATTTTCTGCGTGGCTCAGCGTCAGCATGGGTGACTTGGTTGCTTTACGTGACTATATCCAGGCTGCGCTCCTATGCTGTTCAGGTGAAAGATTGTGCTCCGGTGATAGCGCGCACAAAAGAGCGACCGGACAATGAGCCAGTCAATGGAGAGCTCCAGTTGAAAGAGCCACAATGGCCGTGCATGCTGGGAATTGGGCTGGATGATATAAAGGAATGAAACCTTCATTGAGGCCATGGAGGACAAGCATTCAGAAAAGGGGTTTTGTTTGTTCTTTATCAATCTGCCGTTTCCCATGAGGAAAAACAATTCAAACTGACCTTAAAAGAGAATATTACCTTACGCATCCACTCCCTATGTAAGTCTTATTGAGGAGCTTATATGTTCACTTTCAGGGGTGTTGATGTAATACCTTTGTGCCCTTATGTGTACCATATCAAGATAGGGCAGCCCATAAAACTAAAAAAAGGTGAACAATAGTTTCTCTCCTACTCTCTGGTCAGTGTTGAGAGAGGTACTGTACTTTTTGAAGACTTTGCTCTTTTGGCCGACAGGATTTGAGCAACAGCTGAGTGATGTTTTTTTCTTTCTTTTTTTTTGCAAGGAAAAAGCAGCTGCAACCGCTCCTATGAATTTGAAGATTATACGGGAGTCCGTGCTACCGTGTGTCATAAAACTGCACGAGAGTAGATAGATGGTAACTTTCTGATGACAATGAAGTCTGACCTTTTTTTCCCCCTTTTTCTAACAGTTCCACATTAGCTGAGTCTCTTGGTTGTGAATCAGTACATCAGATAAGACACTGTTCCCTTAGCTACTCTACACGGGGAGTCAGCTTTGCAAGGAAAACTCTAGATCCTCACAAAGGATTTCCACTTCACTCACTGCAGTCAAGAAGGATGAGCAAAGTATCTCACTGCACTGAAATCCATTAAACTTGTATTTGGGTGTCATTTGATACTTCATCAATGTTTCAGTGCATTTCAAACCCACAAATGCAGGATTTACCCCTGGCAGAGATACAGTATTCAGCATATTTCCCCTCTATGAACTTCGCTTAGTCCAAAAGTACACAGCAAAGAAACTCCTGGTCAGAGTGTGTTAGGCTGCAGTGATAAAATAATATCACTTGAACTGCATTCGCTGCCACAGTCTCCACCATATAGAGCTCCTTTCATAGCGCCCCTCTGTAGTGCTTTGTCCAGTAGTTCTGGATATGATATCATCTATTAATAATGTATTGGCAATGGATTACATAAAAAAGAGAGCAGAAATAACATCCAATATTCATGCCCCCTGAGCTTGACTGTGTCCAATCCGTTTGGCCCATAAAACCTTAGCCCCATTTCCATATCCGCTGTGGGTCGCGACAGGTCTGCCGCACAAAGACTCACAGAACAGCTCAACTCAGGAAAAGGGCAGTAAAAATCGGGTGGATTTCTGAACCCTCATGAAACAGGCCCCCTTTGGAAAAAAGGAAGAAAAAGCTCTTTTCCGATTTCAGCTCCTGCGAAAAAACCTGGTACTGTATTTCCCTCTTTAATTGTGCCACTTGAGAAATTGACGTGCCTCTGAAACATGGCATGAATCTCACAGTTATTGCAGTCCCCTTGGCGGGGAATGTTGATACAACATCTGCATGC
The DNA here is from genome assembly GCF_963454915.1 of Gymnoscopelus microlampas. Lineage (NCBI taxonomy): Eukaryota > Metazoa > Chordata > Actinopteri > Myctophiformes > Myctophidae > Gymnoscopelus > Gymnoscopelus microlampas. The sequence continues at coordinate 35,367,219 of NC_139950.1, read as the reverse complement.
TATAGAAAGTAATGGAAGTAGCAGAGGTGGCAGCTGCAACTCTACAGGAAGTGTGCCATTTTCAGGCAGCGCTGCTGTGAGAACCACTAACAGTCTGCCTGGTCTTGCAAGCAACTCTGATTGCCAGGACACTGACAAACATGCAGGGTCTGCGAGCGCTGCATCCTGGGGGATGACAGCTCCTGTTTGATTGTCAATAAGGCTCATTAGCAGAAAAAATGGAGAAAGCGAAAAGAGATTAAATGGCTTGAGACAGGGTCCCCCCTCATGCTCCGCTATTATGGAGGATTTATCACAGGCCTTATTTCATCAATTCCACATTAAAAACCCACTCATCGCTTCAAACATTGTTCTGACTATATTAAAATTAATTTCTCATCTAGAAATCCTCCAAGCAAAGCTACGCTATTTTAGGTTATGGTCCTGATATTGCGCATTAGCGCAAGCTATCCGACAATAACACAACCAACAAATTATAATCGAGCCCTTTTAACAGCGCCTTGCATAAAGCTTTTTTCTCCAGCCCTAAGCCACTCTCATCTTCAGAACACTGGCGGATGTTTTCCTCCATCCCAGGGAGGAATGGCCCACAAAGCAGTGTGTAAGGGTCTTTCCCTGAAGAGTCCTTGTCACTCGGCGCCAAACCTCTGTGATTATCGTTGTTTTTGCAGAGAGTGTCCATGCCTGCCAATACCGCTGTTCCATAAATGAATTTGGCCCCTCGTCAACGAATTACCTAACACGCAGAACTGTGTATGTGTCACATCCAATTCCAACTCACCGGCTTTGGTTGCCGCGTGTCGGCTGGAGGACTTAATCATCAATCGTCAATCATAATAAGTGAAGCACATTGATAGTTTTTTTTCTTCCCCTTGCATAGTTAAATAAAGTGTAAAGGGAGAACTTAAAGCTGACCTTGTTAAATTGGGACCACAATTTATATTCCTAATTTAGTGTATGGATTAATTAGTCTTGGCAAATGTGCATATCAGTTTCCGTGTGGCATAGCTTAGGAACTATATGTGGCTGATCAAATCCTTGCAGACTTTCATAAGGAATGTTGGAACAGTATCCATCAATCTTATCTTTACCCGTCATGAATGTTTTACCAAAATAAAGTATTTTTAGCTGTACTATTGAAATTAAATTTTAATTGGACAGCTCACAAGTAATCAAGTAGACTAAAACTTTCCATGACCCCTTTGGGTTAATCTCAGCAATATATCCATCACACCACTTCACCTCATAGAAAAAATGAATCTATCAACTGTTATCAGAAACTAATGTACTCACACACGAAACACACACACAAATATTCTAATTGGGCAAGAACGCATTTTGCACAAGGCTGAAGAATTTGGCACCAGTGCTCATATTTTCCTTTCTCCCTGATCCAATGCACTCCTCTCCCCCGTCATATAGATCGGAGTCTGCGGGGGCCAGAGGCGCTGACAGAGCCCAGATGCTCCCAGTCTGTCTGGGGGACTGGGGAGACTGGTGCCATGGGGTCCTGGAGCCTCTGAAGTGCCGCCCCTTCGTCAACATGACCAAGGCTAGACCTGCACTTTCTCCAGTCCGAGACACTCTCCTTACCGCGCTGACAACCGGCCTATAGAGTCATAGATTGATACGTGAAAGAATACACACTCACGCTCAGCCAGCGCTCGCTCTCACGTAATGTATGACCATTCATCAGACGGTCCTAATTAGAGAGCCCCGGACCAACGGCTGAGTTCATAAGGTTACACTGACATACTGACACAAGGTTACACACACACACACACACACACACACACACACACACACACACACACACACACACACACACACACACACACACACACACACACACACACACACACACACACACACACACACACACACACACACACACACGCTCTGCCACCTACTGTATCAGGGTTTCTTTTGCATTCCCATTTAAAGCCATTCTCTCTCACCACCAGTGTCCTAGGCTTTTCACTCGATTGAAAGGGGGGGGGGGTCTCTTTGTTCTAAAATAAACAAAAAAGGAGGCACCATACGAATCCTCTATCCTCCATCGCCTCTCTCAAAACACAAAGATCATTACAAGAGCATCAAAGTATGGCATGTTTGAAATGATATTTCTCTTTGTAGTCGTGGCGTGGCGCGCACTGTGCTGGTATTAGATGGTGCTGCAGCAGCTGTCGTGGCTGGCTGCATGGTGCCTCTAGTGTCAGGGCCTCTGAGGCTGGGCTGTCCCGACAGACAGACAGACAGACAGAGGGGTGTGGGGGGAAACCTGATAGCGTAGCCAAGCCCCAGTCTAATATCTGCCTATCTTGCTATCCCTGGGTCTGTCTGACTGACTGTTGGACGTGGACCTATCCTCCCAACAGCTTGTGGCTGTGTGAGTTAAACCCCCCCCCCCCCCCCCCCCCCCTTTTCACTCTTTATTACAGTGGTTCTCAAACTTTTTAATTACAAAATTTCACTGAGAGTGTACAAATGTCTGTACACGCTCAGAGGTACAGACCTGTAAGGGTCCATTTGGAACCCAGTCAAGGAACCCTGACAGACATTGACACTGCTTTATTAGACTTTACCCTCTTTCTTTGGTTTTCTTGTTTCCTCTCGTATTTTCAGCGTAAAAACTTCTGCTCAAGTTTTGGAGCCACGCGACTGAGTAGTACAAATGTTCTGAAATGCGGCTCCAGGAACAAGTTGTGCCACATTATAGTCTGTGACTTTTACCAGAGGGTCTAGGTTGTGATAATGTTCAAATTATGAGTGGAGATGTATGACACAGGGAGACAAGGACGAGTGTGAGAGATGGCAGCGCAGAGAGTGTTTGTATTTGATGTGGGGGCAGAAAATTGCTCTATAATGAGGATGGGTGGCAGGATATGAGATGGGAAGTGGGGAGTTGGAGACAGGATATAACTTATGAGGGGGGAAAGAAACGGTAGGTAGGAAACACTTTACTTGTTGTTGGGCCTGCATAAAAAGCAACAAAAATATATCTTGCTTCTATGAGGCATGATTAATACAGCCTGGCCAGGTCAAAGCCCAGCGCTAACATTGTGAATGCCACCAACCATAGCCGCGTGCTCTTTCCAGGGCTCAATTGAGTGTGTGTCGTATATGAGAGTGAATGTGTGTGTGTGTGTGTGTGTGTGTGTGTGTGTGTGTGTGTGTGTGTGTGTGTGTGTGTGTGTGTGTGTGTGTGTGAGGGGGTTAATAAATGTTGAATCAAACGCCGCACGAGACACTCACACTCCTTAAGGGTTGCCCATTAGCGGTGTGTGGGTGCATGGGGAGTTTATCAGTGTCTGGGTGATTTATGAAGTCAGACTCAATATCATCCTCTTCACCCACACACATATGGACATACACATTGCACACATGTGCACACACATGGACACGTGCACGCACACGGGCACGCTCGTGCATATGCGCGTGCACGCTCCTCGCTGAGATGGAAGCAGATATTAGGGCAAAATTAAAGGTTTCACCGAGATTAACAGTGCGGATGATGAGATCGTCAGAGCCTCTTTTAATCTAATTCCTTTTTATCACGGAGCCAGTGTGACACGGTAGTGGTACACTACGGTGTGCGCGCACGCACGCACACACAGCACACAGCACACACACACACACACACACACACAAAAAACAACTGGAATCAAAAACTATAATATATCAAAATACTGAATTTTTCAGAAGAGACTCCTTTTGATACCTAAGCCCTTAACGCGGCCAATTTACTTGGGAGTTGCTCATTGAAGCTATGATGGTGGACTCCTGTCTTTCAAAGCGCCGTGAACAACAACAAACAACAACAGAACTCTACATTCGTACATCGAAGTATCTTTAGCTGCTAAATTGCGCAGCGTTCCAAATAATTTACTTAGCCATGAGCGCAATAAAAAAAAGGGTGCTTACAGTGCACTTCAGAGTGCGCCTGCCTTAAATGGGACCCCTTGTGGCTGTGTCACAGCTCCCTTCGTTAGGGGGCTGACGGTAGCCTGTAGTCACCACAGGCATCATTAGCCCCTCTGTGAAACCACAGACTGAGACTCATTCTTCATCTGCCTGTCTGCTGCCTCAACATCTATGCTGGAATTGTGCTCCAATGGCAGAGCGAGTGAGTCCAGCGGCATGGCAGATATCCGAACAGAGCTGATAGGGTAAGAAATTCATGGAAAAGAAGAAAAAAAAGGAGAAGAAAAATGCAGTACGGTTCAAATGTATTCAGCGAGTGGGGCCTATTGAATTGGTTCTGTAAAGGTTAGAGTGGAGGTTATTTTCGGAAGGGGGATTATTAGGGCTACATGGGAGAGGAATAACCGTGGGCCAACGCGGGTCACCCTGAAACTACACTATAAAGTGAAGAGAATCATAGATTTAGGATGGAAAGTGAAAGTGAGTGAACTACTAACTGCTGTAATGGTCAATGTAAAAAGAGTGACTTAAAAGTATTGTGGTACATGTTTAGTTTTTAAAATTATTTTTTATCTTCCATCATTTTATTTATTTATTTTCCTTCCCAAAGCAGACCTCCATGGCTGGCCTCTTGGCATGGTCTTTTGTGAGTAAGAATAATTCATCTTCTGAGAGATCAAATGGGGTTATGATGAAAAATGAAATAATATTATGAGCATTGGAAGTTAGATTAAATGTGCTGGAAGAATTCAAGGTTGAAGTGTTGATTTCTGTTTCCCGTTCTGCACTGCCCTCTAATGGAAAACGTTCTTCAGAAATGCAGGAGGGAGCTCTGACACACTGTAGCAGAGAGAACACTCACAGGGCAATTCATAATTGGAGACTGGAGCTGCGCAGGGAGGTAACTACACACGAAAAGCAATTTATAAATTAAATAAAATTAGAATGTGAGAATACAAGATTGAAAAGTGTATTTTCAAAATGTATTTAATATCCAAAATCTCTTTCGTAGTCACGTAGCACATCTATTTTATGAAAAGAAAAATAAATAAATATATATATATATATAAATAAATATATATATAGTGTGTTCCGCATCGCCACTTCTACTGTTAAGGTGGTTATAAGGCGAGGGCAGACAATGAGATATAAACGAAGACAAAACAAACGCCTCACTACAAAGCTTTGTAGCTGTAAAATTCAGAGCCTTTATCACTGGATGTTGAACAAAGCATTCACTTGGCAGGAAATTAAATAACGAACGAGGGTTACAAAGACTATTTCTGCTCAGGAAAAGGGGGTGAAAAAACCCAACAACAACCATGCAAGAGACATATTTTTAAGGGAATAATAATTCTTTAGAAAAAACATTCCAGCAATATCTGGCAAATGCAACAGAGGCCCCTGGGAGTGTGTGTTTGTAATTCCTACTGTTCTCTGTTTAAGTTATTTTTGTACATTCTAATTCCACAACAACTCTGTATCACATTAACGATGCAGCATCTCTATTCTTAGAGTAAAAAAAAAGAAAAGGAAAAAAAAGAAAGGAGAACATAAACTGAATATTTACAAGTAGCTCCAGTTGTTCCACGGTGCGTGCCAAGTACGCTAAACTTTACGGCCCTGTTTTGTGCAATAAAAAACCTGGCCTTGTGTGTTTGTGTGTGCGCATGTACCAAATGAAGGACAGTTGGGTTTTTAGCCTTCCCCTCCTCTCCTCTCATGGGTGAGCAGCCATTGTTTCAGATGGTCGCCCTTGCCGCCCATGTATGCCCCACTCTGTCCGCTGCTGCAGATGACTCTGTGGCAAGGGATAAGGAGCGGAACCTGGAAATTGGGGAGAGAAAACGTAATTACAGAATGCCATAAGTGGGGACAGAAAATGCACTCGAAACACGTTCAAGTGACCAGGAAACACAGAGCATATGCTTTACTGCAGTATCTGTTTATTTCTAAATGGACAAATGATCATTGTCATTTAAACAAGAAAAGGTTAGCAACAGAAAGACAGAAAAAAGACTGGACCACTACAAGTGGTAAGTAACAGTTCACATGTTTGGCGTAATGTTTCTAATGTAAAACTGAGACAGAGTGCTAGTTTTAGTGGTTAATAAACTCTACCTAATTATGAAACTTGAATAGAAAACTGCTGCATCAAAATAAGACAAATCTGCACTGTGTTTTTTAAGCATCACTGATTTTTGTCGACAGCAACCCAAATGATTGAGGCTGATACTAGACGACATGCATTATGCATAGAGGAATCCCGCATTTACCACATAAACGTAATGTCGTACAAGCGACCACAATGTTTGAAATCATGAATCTGCATTTTTCTTTCTGCTTGTGCTCATGCACTTTGGGGAAAAATGCCATGCAAGCAGTGTCTGGTTTGATCGTGAACAAATCCACATTGAGGGTGACTGTTCGGTCTTTGGGTATAAATGTTTTTTGTTTTTTTTTACTCTTTAATAGTGTAAAGCAAAGCAGCAATCAAAAATTAATGGGCAAAAACACCAGCAGGATGAATATTCAATCGAGAGGGTGTCAACATTAAGATCTGATAACCCTGTGATCATTAAAAGGAGGAAGTCGCTGGAGCGTTTACTCTTGTTACAGACGACTGCCAGGGGGGTCCGGAGTTCTTTGTAAACTAAATGGCTGGAGAAGGATTAAACAAGCAAGCTGAAAACACTTCCATCGTTTTGAATGAGGGGCAACAATAGTGGCAATTCGGGGGTTCGAGTGTATTACAGCAATTATTTATTTCAGAGCATAACATAATGTTGCCTTCCTGATCATACATTCAAATGCACGTGAGGGCAAAAACATTACCAACGCCCCAACTATCATACCATTGTACTGTAACTATCCAGTTCCAATTTCATTTATTAGTCGAGTCTTTGGATTGATTGGTGCCGTGACTTGATCACTGTGCCTCTGGCCCTTTTACAACGGCTGGACATCCAGCGTGTTTCGGTTCAAATCCATCATTAAACCCACTCCCGTATCAACAGCAATAAAACTTTCCGAGCCCCAGATTAACCTTGCAGACAGAGAAATACTGCTCCAGTATTCAGATCAATACTGTTCCCCGGGTTTGGAGGGAGAGCAGGGTACCCTCAAGGCCTTTCGGATCTGCCTCTTCACTTGGGGAGGGGGCAGGAGCCCTGCACTAGGCTTATCAATACTCAAATCCTGGTGAAAAAACAAGTGCCACAGTAGAGGCGAAGGATCGATCCGGCACACTGAGCTTTTCACAGCTGAAGCCCGAGTGGACTGGCGCTGCTGACAAGTAATTGACACTGACAATCTGACTCTGGATCTGCCCCTCCCCACCACCACCACCACCACCACCCAGTGGTGGAAAAAGTACTCAAATGTTTTACGTAAGTAAAAGTATCAATACTGCAATGCAGAAGTACTCTGTTACAAGTAAAAGTCCGGAATTCAAAATTTACTTGAGTAGAAGTACAAAAGTATTGGTACCAAAATGTACTTAAAAGTACCACAAGTAAAAGTAATAACATTTTTGAAAATAGCAGATCTACAAGCTCACAACGCGTCGCGATGCGACGCGTTGTGAGCTTGTAGATCGGCTATTTTCAAATAGCCTAGCTATAAAATAGGGCTAAAGTGGTTAATGTATGTTTTATAATTTATATCTGCAAAGGAACTAGGAACTAAAGTTTTCAAATAATTGTAGTGAAGTAAAAGTACAATATTTGTCCCTGAGATGTAGTGGAGTAGAAGCAAAAGTATAGACAATTGGAAATACTCCAGTAAAGTAAAAGTACCACAAAAGTGTACTTAAGTACAGTACTTGAGTAAATGTACACCACCGCCACCGCCACCACTACGATTACCCAATGAATGGGAAGAAACATCAGTAAAAAGTGGGCCTGTTAGACGTCCCTCTAGAAGCAACGGTTGGTTGATGGAATGCATCAAGCAGAAAGTGATGACTGCGTTATAAAAATGAGTACATTTCAATGCATAAATTGCTGTTTTACTAAGTCTAGTCAATTCAAACTTTTATTTGTATAGCACATTTCATACGCACACAAACCCCCTGTGCTTTACATGAAACGCATACAAAAATACACTGCCATTATTATTAATTTCCATGTATTATACAGTCTGTTTATTCTGAGATATTAAAGTGTTTATTTAAACCACACACATGTATTACCAAGGGAAACACACGGTACAGTAGGGACACGTGGAAGTTCACTTTGCTTACACCACGGTAAACATTAAGCACATGATTGTGCATAAAGTATGGGAGGTCTAGGGGACTACCTCTGTGTTTCCACCTCTTTATTAAGTACTGTGCCACTTCCAGCCCTGTACAAGTACTGTGTTCTGTTCCACATCAAGGCACCGTGTCTGAACCAGACTAAGTCACCTGTCAGGTAGACTGTGGCTAGTCTCACGTGGTCAGCCCGACTATTTTACGTCATCAATAACTGAGACGTTAGATATACGTATTTATCTAATTGTCTGACTGCTGTGAGACTACAGTAGGCTGTGGGAGCCGTTTTGGTCCACAAAAAAAGGTACAATCTATTCTGCTGTTTGGGAACTACACCTTGGTTTCAAGGAGTCTGATGAGGAACACCAACACAGTGGTCTCCATTAACACAATATGACACATTTGTTTAATCATCTGAAATAAAAGGGCCAAAGTACAAATGTATGTATCTTTGCTATTGTTTAATACAAAACCAAAGGATTTTACTTGTATGTACTCGCATATAAAATGTAACAATACACATCTTGAACCGTGAATCATTGATTAATCATTTTCGCCCTAACCCATTAAAACCGGGAGAGCATCTGTGTCATTTTAGATTTTTGTGTTGGCTATTAAAGAAATTGCAGATATACAAGTGCCGTGCTGCGAGCTTGTACATCTGCTATTTTAGAAGACTAGATTTTCAGGCCATTAGACAATGGGCTAATTGAGCATGTCCTAACAGATATTGTGCTGTGTTCCATCTCTGCATAAGGTACTGTGCAGTACTGTACTTAAGTACAATTTTTTAGGTATTTGTACTTTACTGGAGTATTAAATTAGTATAAATGTTCAGCATTTTTACTTCCACTCCACAAAAAAGATTTGAAAACTTCAGTTACTAGTTACTTTGTAGATTTTGATTATTATTACGAAACATACATTTACCACTTCAGCCCTATATACATTTTGGCCATTTGAAAATAGCCGATCTACGTACGTTCTAAGTACATTTTGAATTCCGGACTTTTACTTGTGAGTATTTCTACATTGCAGTATTGATACTTTCCTCAAGTAAAAAATGTGAGAACATTTTCCACCACTGGCTCTGTTACACCTCTGCACAAAGAACTGAATCGGTACCAGACCTAAACTGTACACATACAGGTATTGTGCTCTGCCTCACACAGCACACCGGTGGTGCCGATAGCACTACATGGACAGAGCTAAACGGGCTTTGATCTTAATGGTCTGATCAAAAGGCCTTCCATTTTGTACATACTGAAGGAATCGTGAGCAAAAGGATGCAGGCCAGCCTCCCTACAAGGGTGCAGAGATTTGGAACAAACGCCCACCACGATAACATACAGGAACGGGGGGGGAAAGGGATGGGCAGGAAGTCGTAGTGCATATTTTCATATTTTTTTATGTGAGAGGAACATTTCACAGTGACATTTCTGTGAAAATGTACTTATAGCATGTATTACATGAGAACACTGTGCTTAATTATCATACACAAAATATTCAATGCCCCAATGTAAAATGTTTGAGTGCATCCACAATGGGGTTAATGGGGTTTAGATTATTAGGCATTCATAATCTAAGAACAGTTTAACATATGGTACTGGTTAATGGATTATTTATAAGCAATGCAAATATAGGCATTTTCTCGCTTGAAAATCCACAGCACCTTGTGTTTGGTGGTGAAATACTGCTAGATACTACATACTCTCTAATTCTCTATCTCCAATGTCCTTTTTTGCAGTGCAACTACAATTCTTATAGCTTTATTGGATACATCTTTTTTTTCATCACCAATGTGTACAATGAAGTACAGGTCAAATAAAGTCCCAATTAAATACAAACTCCCAAAATGTTAAATAAAATAAAATAATACAAATAAAACAAAACCTTCCTTCTTCTGCTCCCTTGTTGACAAAACAAAGTAAGTAAGGGAGAGGCCTGTCAATCAAACGTCAGCCCTGAAACTCACCGGGTTCCTCCTCATGGCCCCTCCCACAGCTCGCACTGCCCTGGGGTTTCCCGCCATCTCAGCCAGCCGTTTGTACGAGACCGTCTCTCCGCACTTCACACGCCTCTGAAGTATGTGCAGCACGCGGCTGGTGAACGCGTCTACGCCAGAGAGCGGAGGACAGAGGAGGGGTGAGGGGGGGGGGGGGGGTCGATGGGGGTACGGAGAGAGACGGAGAGAGACAGAACCTCATTTAATCAATCACATCGAGACAGCTGATGGAGTAGCTGATGACAAGACCTGTCAAGTTACAATGTGGACGATGCACGCTCAAAAATATATAAATATATACTGTATATACTGTATATATACTGTGGTGTTTTCAAACAGAAGCCAAAAGTGTCAAGCAGCGTTACATTTTAGTCAATAGACCAAACACACAGGTATTACTGTACTGTATGTCCTGTGAAGAGAGTAATGATTTCTACGCTGTTTATTAATTTTTCGGCAAGGTCAAAGTCTTTGTCAGAATGTAAATTAGCACAAGCTCATCCGATCTGTTCCTATTTTTAGAATAGTCATTAAACATGTAAATACATAATAACATTACCCAGTTTGACCTTAGAAGTAGCTTTTAACACGATACAGTAGCTGATGTGAGAAAATCATTTCGAAAGCAGAAAAATCTAGGTTATGCTTTGAGAGGTCAAAGCTAAAATTAAAAAAGTTCGCTCATTCATTTAAAAGGATTAAGAGGGGCCAAAAAGACTGTGAATCTGCTCCAGATTTTTAATAATAATAATTTGAATGTTGCACACCATTTGTGGCAGCGGGATGACTTTGAGGTTAATCAGACCAATTTGTCCTTTTAATTGCTTTCTATTCAGAGTCGATTCATTATATCATCTTCACTTAAATGGCGGAATTCTTCAAATCAGCTCCAGCTTAACCCGCCACATTAACGGCTTTGATTTCATTAGCACTTTAGCTGCGCTGTTATCTTATTCAGGATTACGAGAAAGTGACTGAGGAGGCATGTATTTGTATAGCTCCGACTGCTACTACCGACTGAGAAGACAGTGTGCATTTGAAAGCGACATATCGAAACCTCAGAAGCTACACACAGTTGTGAAGTTGTGCAGCGAGTGAACAACACTTCATCGCGTGGTGAACAAGACAGGGGAACAATAGTCTAGTTATTGAGGGGGGGCTAGGGTGGAATCCTTCTAGTCTATACATGTACTCGGTCATAAAAATTCAATTAGTGATCTCCCATTCTCTCTCATTTATGTGGTCTATAAGAGCACATGACAAGTGATCTATGTGAAATCCTTCTAAATTGGCATTGTGTGAAAACATGTCACACCCCTGACTGTCTTCCACAGAGTGAACATCCTTTGCTCCCCAGGCTCCCCTCGCTACCTTATAGTCACTCTCCGCTACACAAAGCCATGCGAACAAGGCAATTTGCCTAAACTGGGGGGAATAAGTGTAAAACCTAAAGGGGATACATTTGATTGATGCGCACCCATGTGAGTTCTTTGTCTTGAACAAGGCCCGTAGGTACTGTTTAATAATTTTTCAGGTAATAATCACGCTGTCAACGAGATGACGGGCTCTTACGCAGACAGACTTAATGTTATCAGGAGATAAGATACACCACTGGAATTTCTTTTATGCATTATTCTCCCTCATAAAGCATGGATTTGGCCACATGATGCGTGTGGTACACATATTGATATCTCTGGCGTCGCTGGTGGGTAAATGACAACATGCCCAGTCTACGGTTATGACAAATCCCCATTGATGCGAACATTATTGACAAACAGCAAAAGTCAATGTCACGCCAACAAGACAGCAGTTTTACCCACAAGCCGGCTGAGCAGCTACAGGAGTATGTATACCTTTGCACCAGTGTTTCTCAACCTTTTCTGCATGATCAGGGCCCAATTGAAAATCTCAAAAGCGTGCACGGCCCACCCATCTGACCACTTAACACAGCAGCTGAAATGGGTGGGCTGTGTGTATTTACAGAGCATGTTTATTTGAATGATAAATCAATCGGTTGTGTTGTGTGTGTGGCTTGGATCAATATACTTCAAGTTCCTATTTATCACAATGAAAACTAATTTTTCAAGGTTTTAAAGAAAACATACCATGAAGAGTTTATTTTTCATTTTTTTTAACTTTTTTTTATATTAATGTTATATAATCAACCAAATCTTAGTGTTTTGTCAATTATTTGGTGGCCCACTTGCAATATCCTCATGGCCCACCAGTGGGACCCGGCCCACAGGTTGAGAATCACTGCCTTATACACAAAGCTGGAGCGGTTGCTGTCTCTCATAAGGATGTGGGCCTCTCTCTGAAAGGTCTAAAAGTGTCTGCGGTTTTATCCACAAGTACAGGGGTTAAAGAACTTTGCCCCCAGCGGCATCAGAGCCAGAGATTCCACGCGGGTCACTTGAGGTGACCAGCAATGATTTGGAGAGCGCTCCCCGAGCCCCATACTTCATAAAGGGCTTAATACGGTGTGTCTGGGGTCAGGACCCTCTTTAGATAGGGGTGCAGTGATGTCAATTGTTTAAATAAAAGTTGAGAGGTACCACTTACAGGTTTACAGACAACCCATAATTATGTCACAGGTCATTACCTACCATGAGGCCAGGTGATAGGGCCATTGGAGAGGCTAGATTGAACCAGAACACAATCGATCGGAATGGATATGATATCATATATATATATAGAGAGAGAGAGAGAGAATTGTTTTGTGTTTTGCTCTATATACAGTATATATACACGTGTACACACACACACACACACACACACACACACACACACACACACACACACACACACACACACACACACACACACACACACACACATATATATATATATATATATATATATATATATATATATATATATATATATATATATATATGCGCATACTTAAATATAGTAGCTTAAAAATAATAGAATACATTAAATTTGGCTGGCCTTCCTAATGATCGAAGGATTTGAGGAGGTGATTTGCAGCTGACAGTCACCTCAGACATGGCTGTAAGAATAAAAAGACAATAGTAGAAATACGGCTCCCTCATTATCCTTTGTCTCTAATGGGAGGGAAGACTTTGACTCCCAGTCAAAGTGTCTCTTGAGTCTAGAGGGATCCATACTTTTGAAGGCTGACAGGGTGCTGATGATTCTCTGATTATTCGATATTCTGAAAACGTTCATTTCCCTAATTCCTCTCCACATCACAGGGGCGAGTCCTGGTGAGCGTCTCATCTCACCCTGCACCGCGCACAGAGGGAGGTGCAGGATCCTGCAAGAATCCAGTCATTTGGGCTTTGAAGAGCACCCTTCCCCCCTTCAGCCCGCCCGCCACCCCCCCCTCGCACGTTCCCCGTGCCGCTTACCGAGACTAAGATCCTCTCGTCTGTTACATATGGATGTATAATTAATGAGATAAGAATATGCATTGCTTTAAGAGGCCGCGATGGCGTCTGTGGTTTTTTTTTTTTTTTGGGAGGTGAATGTGTGGGCGTATGTGCACGCATACGGGCACATACAAACCACACGCACACATACAGCACTTGCTCGTGCACGTGTATGCACGCTGCACCTCTAACACCGTCGACCAAAGTTGCTTGTGATGTTGTGTATGACAGTCAGGGGTATAGAAAAGTGTGCCTCACATCTCCTTTCATGTCACCTCCACAGCTCGAGTATACGGTGACAGCTAATATGAAAAGTGGCTTGTTTTGTCAGAAATGTGTAAATAAACATGGCAACACTTCAAGTGAAGGTCACAACTCAATATTACATGACAACCGCTGCGCGAGAGCTGCAACATTCGCGTTCTCCCACAAGATAACTGAGCAAACAATAGTTGGTTGTCATATAGATTGTAATGACCTGATTACATTTTTTTCCCTTCCCCATGCACACACTGGCAGCGTGACTAGAGTGACTGGGAATTTGTACATTATTAAGTGCAATGCTAATCCTTAGCATTTGTGAATCAACAACAAACAAAAAAAGGGAGTCTGTTTTCTTCCCTCAAAAGATAAATACTCCTGTTGTGCACATTTAACATTTTTACACTGGCGTGGTCTGTGGTTTAGACTACTGAGAGCAATCCAAGCTTAAACCCTGTATTTACCGATCCCCAAAACAACAGGCGAGGGAGAGGAGTGTACCGCGGCACAATCACCTATTCAGATCAGGTACTAATGAAGAATTCCATCTATCCTGAAATTTAATTAAAACCCAAAAGACTTCAGATGAGATGCGATTTGAAAGAGCCTGGGGCTGGTACACAAGCACTTGGTGGTGAAGGGAATCACACTGTAAGTTGATATCGTAATTGGTCCTGATGTATTTCTGCATTGCCTGCGTGGGAGCGGGGGACCCATAGCTGTATACTGGGTCTCAATGGAGTACCTGCTCATTGAAAATGCCATCACTCAAGCACTGCAGATCTGCATGAAATTAGAGAGCAACTAAGGCCTGATTGCAGGGGAAGAGAGGCACAATTGTTAAATGCATATATTATAGTTTTTCTTTTATTTTTTTTTCTTCCCCTGTGTATGTAGGTGGGATTTCTTGCCTAAGTGAGTTCTGAAAATGTTAAAGTTAAAATGCAATAAGAATTTCGGCATAATAAAGTTCAACTGGCTAAGAAGTGTAAAGAAAAACAACGTTGAACTGTAGAAGTAGGCCTACAGTATTGATTTCACAAATACGTGGTAGGCCCAGATAACTACCCGTTTCCATGACCCAAAAAAAAAGCCACGTCAACTAATAATTAATTCCTCAAATTTCACTCAATGCCCCCAATCATATACTCTGGTGTCACGACTTCTGGTTGAAAGGACACTAATTGTCCATTCTTGGAGCTCTCTTTTCGTTTTTCCTTGCCGTAGGTGACTGGTCAAGCCAACAATAAGCTCATTCAAACTTTACTACCATTCACATGTTCTCATTAAAAAAAGCTTCCTGTCTGAAAATGTCAAGAGTGGAATTCGATCAGTTTCAAAGAATGTGCCAAGAATCATGGGAACGCTTGCCAAGACTAACACGCGTAGTAAGAGCTGCCACAGATTACTGAACCAAGTTACAGCTCTGTGTTCTGTTCCCTCTCTTTCACTCACTCACTCACTCACTCTCTTACACCCCCCCCACCGCGCACACCCCCCCCCCCCCCCCCCTCCCCGCCTCTCTCTGCCTCTCGCTCTCCTTCCCTCTCTCCCTCAGCCATAAAATACTTCATTATAACACAGTGAGCCAGCGAGTGTAAGTGATGTAACTGACAATTAAGAGTGAAGGCCTGATCCCAGTCATGGCTCTGCAAATATTTATCCATGACAGACCTCCTTGCAGGGCGGGGTGGTGAAAGGCGGGGAGCGGGAGACTCCCAGTGGTCTGCGGCTCACTGAAGTACGCCTGGAGCCATTCGACACAGCGCTGCAACTCGGGGCCGCTTTCCGCCGGGCCGTCGCTGACCACGCGGCGCAGGGGGGCCTCGTCACTCCTGTGAGGGGATGGAACAGGGGGGGGCGGAGGGCAGTCAGTGGGAACAGGGGATGGGGATTGGGGGGGGGGGGGTTGAATAAGTAATCATAATAAAAGAATTCTCAGGTCAAGCAGCGTTAAAATGTGTCATGAGAGTGTAATAACATGCCACGGGTGAGAAGGCATGCGTGATGACATCATTTTGCATTGAGTTGCAACAAGGCATTAATCTGTGCTGCATTTAAAATCTGAAGTTACACATTAAGCGAGCGGCTTACGTTGATGTTGCATTGTGACAAGTTTCAGAGCTGTTAAAGATATTTCCGAGTGCATACGCAAAACAGTAATCCTGACAGTACATTTAAAGCACAGTATGATAAAGTATATAAGCAAAGAGAAAAGGCGTTAACAAGTTCCTTCAAACACGCTTTGGAAAAATAAAGCAACCCCAAAAAACTGTCTTTGAAAAATAGTTTTCAAAAGCCTCGGAGCCTTTGCAGGAAAAGTTGGGAGCAAAAAGCACAACAATGGTTTTCAATCGTGCTTGGGTCTAGTTTATAGTTCATGAATAGAGTAAGTGGAGTTTTTTGGCCAGAGTGGTGCCGGCCAGCCGAGCTGTAAACTTGGACATGCATCTTAGCATGAGAAGACGCTTGGAGGAATTTGCCGTCGGTTGACTTGGCATCACTTAACAGCTGAGTTTTTCTCTACACTGCTGACCACCCCCCAGGTCAAGACAAGCAGACTGACCCATATTTGACACTTAAAGACCCTACTGGGAAGGTCTTCTCTTAGCATGTGCATTACTGCAAAGTGGACCTCAAGCTGTGTTGTGGATCTGAAGCATGCCGCCAATTCCATTAACTGGTGTACAGGACTTATAAATAAATAATGTCGCCATTTAAGTGCCCTTTTTCAAAATTGGTTTATCCTGTATGGTATTAATAATACACATTTACTTTGTTAAACACACAGACCGTCTCTCTCCTCCCCGCCTTAATACATTCAGTCAACATGGCCCTAAGTGTTTTTACACTCCTGCAGGTCACAGTTTGAATAACATTTTATATTGGACATGTGAAGCTGTTTTTTCTTTTTTTTCCGTTTTTCTTTTTTACTGGAGTGTTATGACTGAGCGGGTCCGTTTTCAGTTGGAACCACTCCGCCTGTTAGTTTGCGGCCGCGTGATGGAAATCTCTCGGGTGTCGTTTAACACTGGGTGTAAATACAGTAAAAAGGTGTAAATACTCTCATTTCTAAATAAACCACACGGCAGTTTATAGCCGAGTGGCGAAAACTCGGAAGCCCACCGAGCGCTCCTGCGCTGAGACCCGCTCAAACAATGGCCATGGCTCATGGCAATCTCTGTCGGCATGGGTGAGTGCCCAGCCAGCCCCTACTTGTCATTGTCTCTCCTTTCTATCCCCCCCCCCCTCCCTGCTCTCCTGCCGCACCCCCCCCCCCCCTCTCTATTTCTCTATCCTCTCTCTACAGCCCTTCTGGCTCTCCACAACTTACACCCCCCCCCCCCCCTCCAACAACCCTTTCCACTTCTCTCTTTCTCTCAGCAACGATCTTCAGACCACTGTTCCCTCCCAGCAACCCCCCCCCCCCCCCCCCGACACACACACACCCCCCTCCCTCCCTCCACCGGCACCAGCAGCAGCAGCACCTCTACCCCTCCGCAGCCCACCATCCACCACCCCCCGTTTTCTCTCTGAGAGGATGTTCCAGCCGCTGCACACTGACAGCTCGGGGATATTGTGTGTGGAAATGTTCCTGTTGGACCCCGCAGGCCTCTTACAATCTACCGGACAAAGGGTAGCGCACCTTTGCTTAAGGCTTCGCACCTTTGACCTCCGACTCGCACTTCAAACTTGTCACCACGGCTAATTTTTTTCCTACTCCCCTCGGCGCTCCCGTTACGGATGCACCCGCCAAAAAAAAAGCGCTCGCTCAGTTAACAACTTAAGCCCTATATACTTCGATGAATGACAAAAATAGCAGATCTACAAGCTCATGCGACATATTGTGAGTAAAATGTTTTGGCATTTTTTTTTTTTTGAAGAAATGACAAGAATGCCCAGAACAGGGACGGCGTTGAAAGTGGTTAAAAGTTAACGTGACACAGCACAAGTAAAGGGCAATAAACAACAAAATGGACACCAGCACTGGGTGCGGAAGCGTTGTCACCAGCACCAGGGTTGTTTCTGAAGAACATTGGAACCAATAAACATACTGTCATGTACACTGTTACTGCCCGTCCATTTGTGGCAATCTTTACACTCCCAGAGTAAAATGAACACTGAGGATTTTACGGTGTACAGTCGAAGCACAATTCAAACCTCATCACGGGATCTTCATGGAGGCCATATTGGCAAATTAGAAATTGTGCCCTTGAAATGAGAGATTAGAGATGTCTAATAAATGTCACGTCAATTACATTGAAATCCTCAGAGGAGAGGCAATCTTCACATTGTCTTGAGATGAACATCATGCTACAGTATGTTATTTTATTCCCCGGTTATATGGAAGACAACTATTATGAACAGCTTTTTAATAACTGTGCTTAAACTAACCATGTTCCATTTTCACTAAACTACTCAAATTTGGATCATGCAAAAATATGATTGTTTGAATTAACCCATCTTTTGAGTGATTATAATACCAGCATATCCTATAGCTAGGCATACAGTATTTCTTTTTTTTCTTCCAGGCAAGGATATGAGAAACTAATACTGAAAAAGCCAGGATTTGCTGCAGTAAAAGGAATATTTCCCTTGATAGCAGATTGTGATTTGAGAGAATTTCTAATATTGTGCTCCTGTCACAATCAATTTCCAATTACCATAAATCATTGCTCCGTAAAGTGGGGAGTCATTTGGAGTTCTACCTATTTTCTCACTCTAATATAAAGAATGAATTGAGCATTTATATAACTGTTTGGGGGTTATCATTCATCCTGTAAGAAACAATCAAAAAAGACAGAAGGATAAAAGGCATGCGCAACACTGTATCTGAGATATAAAAATAATAATAAAATAAAATAAAAAAACATGCTGACAATCTATTTGTCACTTTCCTTTAGCATAGTTAGAGGTTTAGTCCCCCCCCCCCCCACTCCCCTATTTTCCCACTTCCTCTGAGTTAGAACTTCACTTCTTCAATGTGACTTCCTCCATCAACGGTGGGCATGAGAGGGGAAACAGGTTAACCACAAGCTCTAATTGAAAGGAATCATAGCAATCTGGCGGGGGGCGTAATGGTGTGGTGCACAAGAAGGGGAAAAACTCGGAACTCATGCCTCCATCCTGTGAAGCGTGATGGCGCTCATCCCGACTCGATCGGCTGTCACTTTTGACACCGCCTGTCAGAGTTCTCCTTCACCGATCATGGGTAACATCGCGGGTCAGAGGATGAAATAGAAAGGGCCAGGACCAGTCCAATATTTTCCTCAGCCTTATAGCCGCAGATACTTAACTCGGAGACGTCAAAGACTCAAGAGAGCATGAAAAAGCCTAAAATGACTGTCTAAAAAGAGGGGGGAAAAATACAGCATGTCTCTATGAATGTCAAGATCCTGATGGTCTCTCAGCCAAAGGCTGTGATACAATTGTAAGCCACTTGCTCAATGGGGCCCGTTCAACCATTTGAAGATCATTCGGATGCCTATCTGGACGCGACGGCCCTAAAGTCAAGAGCTTTCAAGATGCTGGGCTATAACGAGTTGCTTTTTATTCCATCCTTGTTGTTGCGCACTGGTATTTCGTAAAGAAAACAACCGGGGGCCAGATTAACAGCTCTCCGGATAACCAACAACTCTTATTAGCGAATGTCCACTGAAGAGGCCACAACGCTCAATCCAATACATAAAGGTGGTGGTAAAATACTGCAGAGTAGGCAACAATGCACACAACAATTAGGGCCTTCTCCCTACTGGCTAACCACGCGAGTCAGTGAAGGCATGTATTACCGGAGCCTTAACTCTTACTCCATTATGTAGTGTATCCACACCTCGACGCTGCAATGTTTATCTACAACAGACTACTGAGCAGTTTCAAATAGCATTTTTAGCCTCTATTCTCAAGTGCCACAGTAAGAGATTCCAATTACCCGAATGGTAAGGAGCCAGTGAGGGAGACGTAAAGTACATTAGGGATCCCCTGTAACTGCAGGGACCTTTTAGAGCCTCGACTGAAGAGGGCCGAGAGACTGTGGGGGTGCGTTGGGGGGGACAGTGACCCTGCATGGATAGCCCCTGTCAAAATTTGACCACGTCAAGCACAAAGGCATTATGGGAATCCAGTGTCACCAAGTCCTAATTACTGTCTGTGTTCGGAGCAAATTACTGCCTTGTTCCTCTGATTAGCGAGGAGGCTAATCTTCACCTGTGTACGCCAGCACTGCTGAGGGCCCTTGAGTGTTAGCGCTTCGTCTTCTGTAATTTATTTTTAAATCAGTGCCCGCTCCCAGGAGTTTTGAGTGTTTTGTTGTGAACCGCTTACCATGATCCCCACCACCGCCCCCTCACCCCTAAATCCTTGACTAAATCCTTGTTTGGTGCCGCAGGAAGATAAGCAAGAACAACACTTGGGCATAATTGACTCGTACTCCTCTCCAAGATGTCAGAGCGGCATCATCTCTCTGCATATTGCCTTAGTATGTTACACACTGTACCCTGCTGCGCAGGGAAGATACAGGAATCCAATCAAGTTCCAAAAACAAACTGGCATCGCCCTTTGTGCCGGAAAACTTCTTGGGTTGACAGCGGGAAAACATACATGGCAGCTACTTTTAGTCACATCTCCAGCACAAGCAGCCTCCGCTGCCTGTCACAGAGGAGGTTCCATTTTAGAAATCACAGCATTTTCGCAAAAATGTTCATCCGATTGACGAGTGAATGTCACTGCCTCGTCTGCGTAGGGGCGGTTTACAGGTAGCGTGTTACACAGGTGTTGGTTTACACAGGAAATAGCACATGCAGCCTGATTGGGGCCGTCCCGGGAGACAGAGGCAGAAACGCAGAGCGCAGATGGGTCCAGGGGCCAGTGGGAGCAGCACCTTAATGAATACGCAGCTGAGTACTGTACTTCACAATGTGAAAAACACAATTCTAAGGCTGCCGCTTTTTTTTTATGACAATATAAAAAATGATCTGTATATCTTTACACAACAATGAATCATTTATAAATATATTTCTTAAGGGACTCGGTCAGGTCAGAAAGTCTTCACCTAGTTTATTATGGTTGAATTCTGATTGAGCAGATCTCAATTTATTTTACATGGCTCTGTTTGTTTTTGTTTGTTTTTTTCAATTCTAAGCTTATTAGTTGGGACATAATTGTTAAGAGATTTCAAAATTGAGCATATCCATCCAAACTAATTAAAATTATGTATTCTAATCTAAAGCATGTGTGAAAGAGAGATGGATAGAGAGATAGAGAGAGAGGGAGAGAGAGAGGGAGGGAGGGAGAGAGAGAGGGGGAGGGGCAGAGAGATGGAGAGCGAAAGAGAGACACGGAAGTCCCAAAGTTGTTGATGTGGTCCAAGGTGTGCGCGCACATCAAATAAACAGCCCCCCGCACAGGAAACACATTTACTATACTATGTTATTCAGCGTGAACCAGGACATTGATTCACAGCACTACGTGAGTGTGAGAAAACGATAAATGCATCACCTCAGATATTTCACACCAGTGTCGGTAGTGTGTAAAAGCTGTTGTGACAGCTTGGGTATTAGGGCTGGATAGATGGAAAATGGCTGGCCGCATATGAATGCCAATGTGACTAGGGGGGTGACGGGTTCGACACAAAAAAACACACTCCACCTCAGAACAATTAGGCGGTTCTCAGGCACATCCAGTGTTGTCGGTGATAATGGAAAGCTGTGAGGATAACTGGTGATAAATAGACTTTAACACCCTCCTCCTTAAGAGCTATGCAGTTCCCCCTCACATGCTTAACTAATCATGACCATGGCCAGCAAATTCATACAAAAGACTAATTACTGTTGTACTTCACTTCAATCTCAACAGCCTCTTATATAAGGACTTGGGGGTTCTCCTGCCTCCTTTCTCCTCTTGATGGGTATTTTTTTTTAAATTACAAGTAGGCCTGATGCTAGACAAAAGCGTTTAAAAATCGGTGATTGCTTTCATCCGCTTTAATTACATTCAGAAATGGCATTTCTGCCACATAATACACCCCTATTGTTTCAGAATTATCTGGCTTGGAGAGTAAAATCTACAATATTTGACGATGCTCCCGAGTTAAATCGTCTCTTGAAATTGAAATATGCTGCCGAAATACAAAATAAAAAGCCAGCCTTTGCTGCTGATATACTGGAAGCTTCTTGGCTTTCTGCAGAATGCTATTATTATGCATATCCAGGTAGAAAGTTAATTAACCCAAAGCTTAAGCTAATTATGGTAGCAGAATGCTATCAACCAAACGCTTTCAGTCAGACAGCTGTCCAGAATTTCATTTGCTAATCATTTGTCTTTTGCTGGAACATATGGTACATTTCCCCGCTATCACAGGAACAACAAACAGATGAAAATCATTAACTAAAAACAATGTGCAATGTGAAAAATCAGACACAGATTTATAAGGCTTTGTGTCAGAGGGAAAAAAAGGCGGATTTATGGCTTGGGAAATATAATGATAATTTTTGGTTTGAGCCACTTAGGATTTTCGGCAGATCACGTGACCCATGTGTGCTGGGAATTCAGATACACAAATATATTGTTTATATCTATATGCAAATGAGACCGAATGTTTATTGTTTATCTGTGTATTATTAATTAGAATTTTCTATAGGAGCAAAAGCAAAGAGCTTATTCTTAACAGTTAGTGGCTCCTGGCATATTTAGTGCCTGTTTTTCCACTGTTTGTTTTGGTGTTGTTGTTGTTAAAAAGCAGAAATCCCTTACCCCTGAATTAAATCAATTATTTTCTTGAAAAATGCCTCATGCATTATTTTGTTCCACTTCATAAAAACACATCATACCAGCTGTTAAAGAGTGATTGATATCAGCATTGCCTTGCGACATTATCTAGCAATAAAGGCTACTCAGGTTCTAATGCAACATGTCACACTCAGGCTCCTGTAGTACATTTCTATTGAGGACCTCACAAGCTAAATTGCTTTTCTCCAGCTCCCCCACATCTCAGCAAGCTTGACAGACAAATTGATCAAAGCATTGTAAAATAATATGCCCACAAAAATGTCTCGGGGCAGAAGTCCAGCCCCTTTTTTCATTTTTCACCCTAATAAAAAAATGCTCTATGTTTTCCTCCGTATTATGTGTCTGTACTCTTGTGTGAAAGAGGCGAGAAGCATCATATTTCAGATAATAGTAATCTCCTGTAAACAAAATGCGTATCATTTTTCTGTGAACGCTATGACCATGCTAAACTAAGGGGCGGGGGGGGGGGGGGGGGGTTGTGGGGGGGGTTGCTGGCTGGTTAACAGGGGGCTGGTGTGTAAGGCCCCAACAGGGGTTGTTGAGATGTAATGAATTTGTTCATCTGATAGTGCCTTTAGGGCTGTCGTTAGACTGGCGGAGGAGGTTGATTTCAGGAAAATGTTCCTAAGATCAGTTAGGAAGCAAAAGGGGCTTGAGACGTTTCTATTAGAAAGAGCTGACGGTCATGGTGTGTAAGCAATGCTTCAAGTGCGTTTATGTAGCTATAATGGCATTTATCAATAACTATCTATCAATGTCGCCGGTGCTTTTGTTGCTACTCCTGCTGCTCGACGGCAACCAATTGTGAACGTGGCAGGCAGGCGCGGTTTCAGTCATGAAAGGCTTCCAGGCTTCGACTCCTTTCTAGACACATTGGGCTTCCTTGGTGATGTGCATGAACCTTAACCATTTCCGTTATCCAAAATATGTTGTCAGGGACCATTTATCATACTGACTACCTAAGCCTACATCACACCACATCCAAAGCTGGAAAGAGCCTTGTTTAGTATGTCATAAATAAATCAATGGAAATGGCTGACCTGAACTATTACTGCTATAGGCAGGCTTTTGTGAGATCTACATGTAAAGCCGCTTGCAAAGATAAAGCCCATATTTTCTCACTTTATCTTTGCCTGTCTTAATGCCTGTTTACATTGTGTTACTCCAGAGCTGGCTATTGCTTCTTTGCTATCCTGTGACAGTAATATTATATTCAACTGGTCACGATAAAATCAAAATATTTGGTTTAATGGTGTTGAGCTCACGCGTTTGAGAACATACAGGGGAGCGATGAAATCGAAACTACACTTATGACCGACATAGCAAACGATATTAAACTGAGAAATGATCTACTGATGCGAATCATTAGATTAATTTGCATATTCCTACTGAACCTGAACACACAAATTAAACCCTGTTCAGGAAGAGAGAGAGAAAGGTGCTCGCACATGGTTGCAGGACATCTTCCATAATCAAAATTCCATATTATTAATTTCCTCACTTCAACTCATTAACAACAAGTGGAATGTTTTTCACTGCTTGATGAATTTTAGGAAATAGCAGACAGTCAAGAAGGAAACACATGTTGAGGTATAATATACAAGACCATTAATGGGTTTCCATAAATTAGAATTTGCCATACATTTTCAAAAGGATGACTTCCTATCTGGGCGCGTTTGGAAACCGGTTTAATTTCCCAAACCAATCAAGTTTATCAAATGTGAATCTGTGATACATGGATATTTAATTTCAATCTAATCAAAACTAATCTGAGATGTAGAGTGTAGACCTGGAAATGAGAATTTGTTGGGAGAAAAAAAAAGGAATAAGACCTTACTGATGCTGATGCTTTAATCAGTTGAAATCACTTCACTGAGACAGATGACATTCTAGGAATGTTTATGGATGGGGAGGGCCAAGAATTTAATGGAATATTCTATTTTTGAATGTAGGCTGACACTCAAAAACAACTGTACACAACTTGAAAGGAACATAAATAAGCAGGAATGAGCATGCCGTGCCCCCCCCCCCCCCCCCCCTTGACCTTTAATGACCCTACAGGCTCTGGCTCTAATCAACTCCCAAGTGGATAATAAACAGTTATTTTTATTTATTTTTTCTGAAATTTCAAATATACTGCAGGAAGAATCACAACCACATGCCATCACAAATCTAATTTCGAGTCCAACTATATTCTAGGGCCCCCTCATATTTCTTGTGCCTGCTCATATTTGCCCAACTTTCTCCAGGATATTTCTTGTGGGATCTACAAACATGCCTGGCTTGCGATGAGGAATGGCGGCACTCCATCACGGGAGTGGATTCTGTCTGCCTGTAAATTTCACACCTTTGTTTATCACGTCACATGGAACACACCGGGCTGTTGTACAGTACCTTTCAGCAGGTGCGACATCCATTAGGATCTGGATGGTGTGCACACCATTCTCACATGCGCTCACTCGGATCTTCCCCAGGGGGCTGAGCAATGAGATGGTCTTCTGAGTGCACGGTCTCTCCGCCTGCTTCTTCATCTCGCCGCCCTGCTAAGAGACCACAAATTACACCGCGCTCATTGACATATTCATGCGGTAACTTTCAGCATTTCCCACACTTATTTGCATCGAATGATCTATTGAAAAGCTAGTGGGCCACCAACACGTGATGAGTTACATATTTGAACACCTAGCCCCCTGAACAATGCCATGATTTGACTTGATCCCTACATTACTATCTAATATTTCTTTTCGTGCATGGGAAAGAATACGCCTATCTAACCAATAAATCGCCCATTTTTCCCTCCTTTCTGTTCTATATATCACATAAATGAGAAAAACAATGCAGTCTGTTCCCTTGTCTGGTGGGGGATTCCCCAGATAGCTCGACATTATTTTCAATCCGTCATTTTTGGTTGATGGCCGGGATGTTTTTCTAGCATTAAATTTGTTCCTTAGGGTGCAACTCCGATGGGATTCTGGTTTCCAGCCCTAACAACAGCAAAAACGTGCAGCTTTTCTGACGACTGAGATGGATACTGGCAATAACCAGACAGCAGTTTCTTTTTTATTTTTACTTTGAGGGAAGGAGAGATGATTGACTATGTTATATGTGAGTTTTTGAGAGATGGAGGTTATAATAAATAAAGGTCACACTGATTGTAAAGGTTCCTACCACGGAATCACTCCTTCTGAAACTCTGACCTGAAAACTAGATGTCCACACGATGGTTAACTCACACATTTAAAGGCCCAGTCAAGTGTTCTGTTTTCCCTTTGGCCATTTTGAATATTGATGTCCATACGATTCATCATCAGCATTTTCTGCCGGAAAATTATATTTATAATTACCAGCTATCTGTCGAAAAAGGATTTCTGCAATTTAGCAAAATCTCAGACCGGGTTTACTGTTTAAGGTCAGAATCAACACAAACATTTAAGCTACATTTAAAACGTTAAGGTGTCACATACTACTACACCACTCTCAATGGCTCTACTAATAGGAAAGACTAGTGAAATAAATAAAAATAAAAAGTCAAGAAGATGTAAGTAAAGCTAAATGTAAGAAACACTGGATGTTTTGATTAAATACTTTTCTACTTCATAGAAGTTGACAATGTAATGATGCATTTACAATTTAATTTTAAACCACACACCAACAACTATGTGGTTACAGTATAAGCATTGTGCAGTCAGATGTAACATGTATGTACAGTATAAGCTCCCATTGTATTTGAAAGGATTCATTTGACTTAATTGACAATTAAGCCAAATCTCTTACCAAAATGGTACTGCACAGTGTATACCATGGTGGACAAACAACACTGTCTGTCATTTAATATGTCATTGAGTTTTAATGGAGTTTGGGAATAATGGCCTTTAACATGTTATATTAATCTTCTGTGATAAATGTGGGGTGGATCTCCTCAAGTGTTTAGCACACATGAAACTGTTTATTAATAGGATCAAAAAGTATGCTTATTGAGTAATGTGTCAATAATGCAATTGCCTATCACATTGCACACACAAAAATCCAGAGCAGAATTTGTTGTAAACAGCTCAACACACAAGCAACCCATGTGGAAAAGATAACTTACACTACAGCAATTTCAAAATAATACAGGTGTATTCTTTAACACAGTGGTTCCCAAACTTTTTAGCTCAAGACCCAAAAGAGAAATGCCTGGTACCCAAACTAGTGAAAATAGCAGATCTACAAGCTCACACGTTACTTCAAGCCGCGTTGTGAGCTTGTAGATCGGCTATTTTCTTTTTTTTTGTATTCATGAAATTCTTTGGAAAAATCTTTGATTTCGTTAAATCATGAAAAAAAAAAAAAAAATATTTTTATGTTTTGACATTTACTTTAACCCATAAAATTGTGTCCGACTGTCCGTGACCCACAAATGGGTCCCGACCCACTGTTTGAGAACCAGTGCTTTAACGCCACAGATACTGAATCCCTTTTCAAAGAGCCAGCATCACCGACAGGCACCTCTACAGTTGAAAGGTAGGCTATGGAGAGTTGGGCTTTGCAGTGTGGCGTTACTTATCAATCATCCACGCTATCCACGGTGTTTTGAGACGTTATACTCCCATTATATAACGTATAATGAAGATTATTCAATTCATGGTAAAAGGAACTAGGCTTTCGGCGAACTCTTAAACTTGTTGACAACTCATGGACAGGATATTTCAAACCAAACTACTAAGACATATTTAATAAATTATTCCTTAGCATAATAATCGCGGTGTGTGTATAAACAAGCCTGCTTTATACTGTGTAGGTAAGCTGCTTGCATACCTCGCTCTGGACGCTTTTATAGACGTGTTAAAATGTATTTAAACCGTTTTCTTACAGTGCCTTGCGGTCGATGCCTTCACTTTTCCTCTGCAAAACAATGAGGGTGAATCTCTGTTCCTGTTTCTCCCGACAACGTGGTCGAGGCGGCCAATCAGAAGCCGCAACGGTGGAGTCCTGCTCCCTGATTGGTCGGACATAGTGTCCTCTCCCCCTGGTGGGCTGTATGGTACTGTGGTTCAGGGAATGGACAGTCCAGGGAACATAAATACTACTTAAAATGTATTTTTCTCATAAAGGAGACCATTGTGGAAATACGTAGGAATATACATTTAGATCATAAAGTTAGATCATAAAGCAAAGGCAGTTATCCATATATGTAGCCTACTAAGTCAGCTAGGGTACCCCAGCCTGCCTGGGGTACATATTTTTAGGGCTTCTTGCTTGAGTAGCCTATAATAATATAATTCACAAACATAACTATGTATGTGAATTCCAACATAAGTGAAGAAGTAAAGACTTTGTGCCAACAGACATGCATAAATGTATCCTGTGCGATAGGCTATCACTGCTGTAATCTAATGCAGCTACACTGTCACTTTATTAAGCTTTGTACATTGATAAGTAATGCATTTGTAATCTATTTTCCTTGTAGCCCTAAGTAGGAAGGTCAATTAAAAAACAACAACATTGCTCTTTAGGATAAGCCTTACGGCCTTACTGTATACTGTATAATCACTAATGATTTATTAGTCTTTAACTCAAACAATTCTAAATTATTTTGAAAATAGCTGTTCACAGTGTGTCACAGCCCAACACGTTGTGAGCTTGTAGATCTACTATTTTCAAAACATTTTCAAAATTATTAGAAATTTTAATTTGTATTAATACCTATAATGACAAGCCCAAAATCATGTCAGGGTTAAAGTGGTTAAGGGGAGAGGCTGTTATCCATCTGATTTCTGGGACAGTCAGGACTAGTGGAAACAGATTCTAGCTAAATGTGTTGCATCCATTATATGTTAGGTTACTTTAGAAGTTCGTGTTGACCTCTGTTTTATTTTTACTTCCATGGTGCCTTCACTGTTATGCATGCCTCCATTTGGAAAGTGTAGGCCTACATGGGCCTGTGGCCCACACCCCGTCTCGGTGTGGAGGGTGGAAGCAGAGAAAAAAACGCCACCCCTGCAGAGACCATTTTGAAATCTGTGAGGATTTCCGTGCCATCTGGACCCGCTGCCAGTCTGCCCCAGATAGTAAGGGTTGGCAACGGTACCCGACGGTGCAATATGGCTCTCTCTTTAATGAACTACTAACTGTCCCCCGTTTTAATTGATGTGACATTTGAGCCATTTATCTCTGACATTTCAATGAAGGATGATTCTCAGCCTTGCCATTTACTTTTTGTGCTATTTTCTAAGAGTCATTTGCATTTTGCCGCTCTAAACCTGCTTTTTGTCTCTCATTAGCTAATTAGAGAGGAACATGCACAATTAATAAAAATGAACATAACCTAGTTTGATTTAGGCTTGATGAGGGATAATCAGAAAACCACTGTTTTCTTAATGTTCATCAAAAATGGTGTGAAGGGCTACCTGTGGTAAAAGGTGACTTAGGTAAAGCCTTCTAACCTTTACCCACATACCAACATGTAGCCTACAGTGTGGGACAACTTATGTTCACAGCATGGGGAGAATCAAGCTCAATTAATCAGCATATGATTGCAGTAAGCAGCCCCCTCTGCTGGATCTTCTGGGCCATACTGTTTGAATTCATAATACCACATTTCAGTGGCCACAAAATTACCATGCATTGTGTTCTTGTAGTAACAGTGGATGTTACTTCTCTTGTGTTTTGGTTTTTGTCGTAGTTTATTTTATTTTATTTTTACATTTATAAAAAACATGTGCCTTAAATTTACAACATATATTCAGGGACAGCCTCTGTGAATTATCCAGTTTTGTTTGTATGTGATTATTTGTCATAAGCACTAGATTGTCAAAGCTGTTTTTTCAAGTCTTACACATTTTATGATGTCAGGATACATCAACATATATTTATTCAGATAAATGCAGGTAGAGGGAAAAACAGGAAATATACTTTGGTCGTGGTGAGATGAAAAGAGTAGCCTGAATTGTGTGTGAATGACATGCATGGTAGTATACCAAAGGTTCCACAGTCAATTGTTTTCCATAATGACACACATTTTTAATCTTTTTAAGATATCCTTTAAAAACACAGTTCCACTGGTGACGGCTGTTCCTTTGATTGTGAGCAGCATCGGTGCCAAGGTGTGGTGCCCTTTCTGCGTTGGAAACAAGGCTAATATCTTTTGTTTGAGACTCAAAGAGCTCACTTTCCTGTTCAGCTTCCCTCACTATTTTTGTTTGTGTGAGGTGTTGATGGACTTATACCACAGTACGGCTTCCTTTTAGTGTACACGAACCAGATGTTTGTGAGAATAACAACCACGACTCTTTTTTGGAGGGACAGAAATTGTTTATGAGCAATTTTGCCCATATCCGCTACAGTAGTGTTTGATTGTCAGAGCTCAGTCATACACTATCTGTTTTCCTGTGTTTGCAGTCTCACTCTCATGTTGACGTGGGAGGAGTTGAAGTCATTCATGATAGAAGACATGTAGGAGTGCAGATCAGAAAAGTCCTGACAGACTGAACAGCGACAGTGCGTCCTCTCGCACGGTGCCGCGTGTGAGCACGCATTTAAATCAGGAGAAATGGCTCTAAGGGCCTCACGTTGCACACAGAGGAGGTCTGGGTACATTCTCATTGTGCATATTGAGCGTACAGTGGATGTTATTATGACTGTTCTTATAAATCAATCCATAAAGCAGCCGTACAAAAAAAATAAAGTAAACTGAAAAACTAAAAGCGAACTGCTATTTTATTCTTTGTACTTTGACACTGTGTTATTCCAGTCCTCTCCACTGAATTAGCCTGATCACCAGATAAGAAACACTGTGGCCGCGAAAACGTGAAAATATTTTCCTACACCCTCCAGTGCCCACTTATTTAGTGTGCCTCTGTGCCTCCGTCCTCCCGTCTCTGATATGATGTGGCTTCTCTATTTTACTGTTGACATAGTGCTATGAATGTCTGAGCACTTTGCAAATGAAGAGGCTTGAACTCCTGACAGGCTGTGTCGCCGGCGCCGTGACACACTGGCCCGCACATGCTGTGCGGCATAATGATGACATTAGGATCCAGTGATAATATCAGGACGCACTTCAGATAAATGACTGATAAACCAGGGGTTGTGCCTCTCGTATTACACGCTTGACAGAGCAGCTAATCAGTGTCCAAGTGACTGCTATTACATAAATCATGAGCTTGACTTTGATGCATATTCCATCGGTGTTCTCTATTCATCACGTCATCTGGGGGGGGGGGGCTCTCTGGATGACTGGCTGCCGGGCCAACACACATTTTAAGAGCACATTATGTTTTCATTAGAATTTGATATGATCCATTCCAGTGTTGATTTGATTTTACGTGCTCGGGTCATTTGATAGGAAACTACCAAGGAGAAGGCGGTGTATTGTTACATTGCGTGAGGGGCTCGGTGTGTCATTTCTCTCTCATTGGCCACATTTACGGTAAAGCTGCCCGTTGATTTACAGCATTGTTACCTGATATAATCATCCTTTTGGATATTATCCAAATTATGCCCATGGTCATTGTTGTTCTGGATGAATTTACACTGTTGTGTGCATAAATAATAAAGAGGCGTGGTAGACCTTCTGTTTTTTATTCAGCATTAATTTGGACCCAGGCACTATTTCAAAGGAGATCCCCCCCTAAACGTGTTAAAAAATAAAACACAGGGTTTAAGGAGGAAGTGTGGTGTTGAAGTGAGTCTCCATGTATGTTTTATTCTCTAGTATTGGGGTCAGAGGATGTGAAGGTGGGGGTGTTAATTTAATCCCCATTCTTACCCAGAGCATGGCCACACTCTCTAAGGAGCTTTATCTCTGACAACTGTGTCAAATTAGAGAGACCACGAGCCCCTCATAAAGAATATGTCTGTCAGACTACATTGTTCCTGGCCTCTGAAATATACGGCAGAGAGAGACAAAAATAGTAGATAACACCGTAGTCCCACAGTTGGACTTCAACATGATGAAATAATTTTCGAGCCATGTGATCCTGTCAGTGAGACGAACCGCTAATAAAATTGACGTTTGCGTATAATGCTGCTCCTTTTTAGCTTGGGCTATTCTTAGGTTCCATTAAGGATTAGTATTGTTGGATTCAAAGAGCATCATACTTATGATACCAAGGATTTAAAACACTGTATTCTACATTCATATGCTAAACCAGTGATATAACAGTTCAGTTTAATTACTCAGAAAAATGTGTTGGCCCCTAATGCATTGTGATTCAGCTTGGCTGCATATAATTGATGGAAGCAAAACATTCCATTACCTGTGGTGCATAACTCGAGGTCAGTCCAGTGTGATAAGTGCCCATCATTTATCTCAGAGCTATCATTGCTTTCCCACAGTCAAACATGTAAAACAACTCCTAATGTTCTCCCAAGTCCCCTATGGGTGTTTCACCCCGTTATCATCACTGCTGCTACTCTAAGGGGACTTCCTCTGGAGACAACATTTTCATAGACCTTTGACCCAAAACATATTTTCCATTTGAATGGTCTGACTAGTGAATATTTACAAGCATGTTTAATGTATAACAGCTCTCATCTGTGAATATCAGGAGCCATTTTCTGCTCAGTCAGGTTCTGATGTTGGCTATGGCCTCTTGCTTGAGGTAATATTGACCCCTCTTAAAAGCAGAATGACCCGGGCCTCATTTAGGCCAAGTAGTATGCATACATATTGTGCAAGTCCTAAGGGCATACATGTTTATAACAAGTGTAAAGCTAGCAGCCTCAAATGTAAACATTTCAGCACTGTAATATTATTGTATCAGTACAGTCCCAGAAGGTGGTAGATTTAATAATGTGGGTGGATTATATAAGACAGAGAAATAAAGAAGTGATTTGAAATTGTTTGGGGACCTTTTGTGTCAATGGTTATGGAGGCTAAGGGACAATTCTGCTCCCTCAGGCTACTGTTAAAAAGGCAATGGGTTTTCTTGTACACACTGCATTTTGGAATCTACATGCAGTACTGACACCAAAGGCTGTTATCATGTGATTAGTAATACATAATACATTTGATTCTATTATCACGCAAAGGAGAATGAATGGAGATGGTGGAACACATGAATAGCATCTCGGTGCAGTGCATGAATATACGTTTAATAGGGAAAAAAGTCAGGGTTTGCTACCCGGGTGCTTATACAACCACAGGGTTTTTAATCTCTTTCTTGCCGATGAAAGTCCCAGTAATTGCTATATTTCCCTTTTTGTTTCAAGGACCTTTGACGATCCCTTGGCTTGCATCAGAGGGCAAAGTCATTAGTGGAGAAATGAGCTCAAGTGAAGAGAAGGAGATTGCCGGGCTCCCTGCGTGATTGGAAACTTTACCGCACATTGCATTCTAATTTGAATTCAATTTTAAACGTATATGTGATACATAAGGACACTCAAACATACAACTAAAGCAATGTTTTTTTTGTTTAGTTGCCTCGGTTTCTCCTTGCCTGTGACAGAGAGTCATGGCTTGTATTTTGTTCTTGCATTTTATGACATCACTTACGCTGACAGATCAACTGTTATGGCAAATTACAAACCTTGAGTGAAATTGTCAGCCAAAGCATGCACTAAATAAAGACGAGGTACATCTCACAGTAGATAAAAATGACAATGTGTTCTGTGCAATAAAATTGAAAAAGACCCACACACCAAATAGCTCCCATTGGAAGGGATTTATTACAGCTTCACTAGTGGTGTTTCGAGCAACCAAGCTCTTCCTCAGACTTTCTTCCTCAGTCCTCGTGAAGAACAAGAAGTCTGAGGAAGATTTCTTTTGCTCGAAACATCAACTACTGAAGCTGTCATAATTTCACCTTTCTTTAGCTATTGGGATGAGTGTGTTGTTTTAAATTGATATTCTGTGCAACAAAGCCACAATTATCATTATCATACTAAGTTGTTGGAAGGGGAGGGGGAGGCAGGGCATACGAAATATGAATTCCTGTCAATCATCCCGCGGTATACAACACTTTGTTGCGGTTGGGTGATGCTGCTTCTTTGATGTAAATCACAGACATTAGAAATAAAAGACAGGCCTGTTGACTTGTTTCACGCTGGGAATCAGTGGCCCAGCATGTGTTGCTCTGTCAATGCTCCACTCTCCTGTGGAACCACTGTCCCCTGGGTCCTAGCACTGCTCCCCGGGGTGCACTGCATATAATTACCCACAATCCACCCTGAAACAGCTCTCATTTACAGTAATCAAC
Source organism: Gymnoscopelus microlampas (assembly GCF_963454915.1). Lineage (NCBI taxonomy): Eukaryota > Metazoa > Chordata > Actinopteri > Myctophiformes > Myctophidae > Gymnoscopelus > Gymnoscopelus microlampas. The sequence goes on along the minus strand of NC_139950.1, from coordinate 35,333,416 downwards.
AGTCTGCACTTCAAAGGATCCATGTGGTATCAGACACAGAGGGCCAGCATGTGTTATTACAAATTATTATTATCGCCTCTCAATTACCAATATGTGCTGAGGCAGAGGACTATGCTTAACTATGGAAACTGTGAAAGCACTGCATGATTTTTATCCATTACTGACTGACGAGGGCAATGATGATACATGTGATGCTGCTAATAACTTCAAAAGCAGCTCAGTTCAGTGTAAGGTCTGAAACATAATAGTCAAGTGGCACGTTCAACATGTACAGCAGGAGGGGGTGAAGAGAGAAAAGATAAGCTTCTTCAATGGCTTGAAATTTACATGACTAACAAATTGAAAAGGCAAGGAAGAAATGCAAGATCATTTGATCGTTTGGCAGACATGGTGGTGGTCTTCATGATAATGGTCATTAACATAAAACGTAGCCATCATTAGGCTTGAGTTCAGATAATGGTCAGTCTGAAAACCATTTTATGCAGAGAAAAGCCTCTTCCCATTAAAGACATATTAAGTGAATTAACACACATCATGAATAGGGAATCACTGTGTGGTATTGCCTGGAAGATAATGTGCTTATAATGTGAAGTGATTTCTCTTGACTGGAGACAGTCCAGCCTGTTTACATTCACAACAATTTGTCTCAGCCCTGCTCCACATTCTCTGTTTGTCATTCTAACAGAGAATATGGTTTATTTTTGAAGAGGGATATTTTTTATTATACAATTATACACCTCACTAATTCAGTAATTCAGAGATTCATCTCCCATTTATACCTCTCGGGCAAAACAGTGGCCGTGCATCCAGAGAGACCACCTTCAGACATGACATCCTCTGCTCTCCAGTGGGTAAAGCAGCGTCCTCCACAGAAGCTGCCTCTGACCCTCTGGCACTGCTGGGCCTCATCATTGCCGGTCCATTAGGGATGCTGGAGTAGGTCTCCAAACGGGCACGGCTGCACCACATTACTCCTACCCCTCACTGCTGGCAGGTCCCCTAGTGGCCAGGTCATGTCATGGCATGGGTGCCCTGTGAGTGAGCTTGTACCAGGTCTGCCCTTGACATGCCCCCCTCCCCTCCCCCCACCGTCCCGCCACCCCCTCCTCTATGGAGAAGGGAGAGCAGACCATCCGGATGGGGCATTGGGGGTGCCAGCTGGTGCCAGCTGCGAGGGGAGATATCCAAGGTGGCGGACACCTGTCCTAACTCGCGCCCCCCAGCTCCCACAATGCATCTGGTGCGGCCCCGCAGACCCATCGTGGGGAAATGAGGCGCTAACCTTGAGGAGAAATGCTCCCAGCGTCGCATTAAGAGAGGCCCTAATTGCCGAGCGCTAGCACTGCCAAATGACATTAGGAAGTGCTGTCGTTTACTTTAACATAATGGCTCAGCGTGTTTTTTGGCTAAACTTCCTTTGCTTCTCTGAGGTGTTTCACCACGGTGGCCGTTTTGGCCCTGTCATGACCAATCAGTGGAAGACTTCAGAACGACAGCGATTCTTGAGGACAATCATTTTAAAGACATTTGAGAGTTGGGCATTCCAGTGTAAAACCGAGTCCTATGGTGAGAGAAAAAAAAAAGCATGGCTGAGAAACCACAGGACTACCGCATAGTACGAACCCAACATACCATGTAAATGTCCGCCATTTGTGAAATGGTAAGTGCATTAACTGTACAAGCCCGAGTGAGTGATTGTATTATTTATTCCCTTTCTTATCAGACCACATGCTTGTATGACTTTGTCGTTTCAAAGAAATACTAATACAGTGCACTCAGTGTGATTAAATTAAACAAGCATGCTCATTACATTATGCATACTGTAATAAGAATAGCCCTGACCGGTCTGTAGCGGTGCAGCAAGCTCCACCGAGAATGATCACATGTTCCACTGCTGTGCTAGATTTTTGGGGCGCCCATTAGCAGAACAAAAATCACCTTTGATTTAATGAAAGGTCCTCATTTGCTTACCGGCTCCCCTCACTTATGGGCACATGGTTAAATTAAGCCCCCCACCCCCAATCTTCGCCTCTGTTCGAAGGAGACACCGTCCCCTCTCCTGCAGTAGAATGCTGTGATGATTCTATGATCTGGTGTTTCAAGTCTGCGGGAGTGTCAGAAATCCACTGCAAGGTGCTTCTAATTGCAGATACACCTCAGCACTTGAAAGTAATGAATGTGAGCACGGTGAAACCTCTAAGGATCAAACGCTAGTAATACATCATCAGTCCTGAAAAGGGTAATTCGTTTCCCTTCGCCAAGCAAAATATTAGAAGTTCAGATAGCAGGGTTTTATTATTAATTTATTCTTCCCCCAATACATGATTTTGTAATTGAAGTGCTATGAATAAAGTAACCCATATATCTTAGTGAGCCATTGTGCGTCTGTTGACTAGACATGGGATTTGAGTGTGTAAATATTGTCTGTAGCGAGTAGCAAACCGGTTGATTCTTCCTCAAACAGACATTGGTGATATGTTTGATTGGATTCTGAGCCGTGTATTTCCCAAGACCATAACAAATGAGTCTTTATTGTGTCTCTCAACGTGGATGTATGGCATTATTTACTGTGCCTCTTGTGAGCTTAACTCCTTGACTTTATTTGGAGTTTCTGTTCTGACAAATGTTCATGTCGTCGGCGGACTATATTTCATAATTGCTCTCAAGTCTACACTTGAGGAAACTTTGTTACTTTCACACATTCCTCACAATTTATGAGAATGTTCACGGCATTATATAGTGTTCACAAACACCTCTGCGATGGCCATGCATACAATCTAAATGTTATTTCTAAATCCTGTTTCACCTGATCTCTCCGCAGAGCTTCCCCTCTAGCCACCATGATGTAATGGTGCCACAGGGACCCAGTCAAAACAAGTCTGGCAGCTCACTAGAAAACGGCCTCTTACTGCAGGTCGACCCATGTGGCCACCAAGCTGTTGACCCCAGGAACACAGGGGTAAGAAGTTCAAAGCCCAGCTGTCTGTCCGTGATCTCTCCGTCTAGGCCACGGTCATGCGCCGCGGGGCCACTTCCCCTACTGCTCGAGACTGGAGTTCCCTCAAACAAAAATCAGGATATGCTACGCTCCTTGAATTGCGCTCTAAATTACCAGAGTGCAGTTGGGTGAAGAGAGTGTTTGTGTGTTCGCGGGACGTAATTTACAGCCTGGCGTTGAATGCGAGCGGCCAACCTTGCGCTGGGACGGCGTCGTGGCTGCGCACGGCATCTGCTCGGGCGGCCACTGAGGAGAGAGCTTAACAATGTGCCATTCACGGGCCAGATGATGTCCGACTGCGAAGAAGAGCTCGGACAGGAAGGTGAGGAGAAGGGCAAAGGAGACGAGAGAGCCGTGATGGCCTTTACAAGACTCCAATAAAACAGAGGTAGTTAACCTATCAAGATAAAGGCAAAGGAAAGGATCAGAGATTTGCAGAATAGATCACGGGTGAGTCAAGATGACATAAATATAATTCACTGCAGTGTCATACTGTATGCATCTGCTGTGTTTATCCATATCAACCACTGAGGACTTATTGTTGTAGCATACAGTCACAAGATGACTCACATCTAATCCTGATTATTTCAGTGGAGTAGACAAATCAGAGCTGTGGGCAGCAGTTAAAGCCAGGCCTCAGCGACCTGTCATCTGTGCTGTACAGTTAGGAGGTGGCTAACCCCTGGGGGAGGAGAGACAGGACTGGGGGGTCTGAGGTGTAAAAACCCAAGAATTTCAGGGGCTGATAAATGAGGCTCTTCCTAACTGCATATGGTATGTGTTTTAAACTGACTCCCCCTCGGCCCTCCTTGTAGCGAGCCATCCTTCATGAACAGTTGAGGGGCCCTCTGCTGTACACGGGGGCCCTGTTTTGTTGCCAAGACAGGCCCCCTGCATAGTCTACATATGGGACTATATGACGCGTGGCTTGGCCGGCTTTCATGGATTATTATGACGGTGTTATAGAGGCTTTTCATTGGGTCATTGTTAATTTACACTGGTCCTATAAGCTGTTAGTCGTACAAAGAAAATGGTCTGTCACTCGACAGATGCATCTGCTACCTAGTAATGATGTAAAATAAATTAAAATATTTCTCAAAAGGCATAGACTAGTCTCAGATCAGCAGCCTACATAGCATATGTGTCTGCCTCCTCCTATTAGATAATATAACATAATAATAAAGAAAGCAAAACATTTTAAACACGCCAGTGCTTTTATTCGGTCCTTTAAATGTTGAGTGTCATGGGCCCAATTTCCCATTCTCAGAGTTAAATTTGCAGTCATGATCTTTTACAGTGTACACATGACAATAAATTCCCTCCTGTCAAAATGTTTCCCTTTATTCCAAACTTCCATTTCCCCCACACTGGGCTAAAAACAGAACAAATACATAATAAAATCCTCAGTGTTTTTATTTTATTTATCTTTATTTTACTGAGTGTAAAAATCAAACCAGTTTAACCCTTACCCACTTGCAATTCTGTACAAATGTAACCAAATGGATGCTTACGGGTCAGTTTGGTTAGATTTTGTACAGCATTAAATGAACACTTTGGATTTTACAGTGTACATACACACTCATCACACTGCATCACAACAACATCAACGGCAGTGCTTGTACATTTTAACCGCTGACAATACTGTGACCTTTTTGGCACAATGAGCACTTAGCATTGGTCATTTCCACACGTTACAGCCCACTACTGGCTACGGTGGCTGCTCACCGTCCTGTGCAGCAGTCTTTTAACCAGCCAGCCGGACACACATGCCCCCCGGTTATTCCACCGGACCTTTAGCTCCTCTCTTATAATAGCACCCCCACCCGCTCACTCCTTCCAATGTATTCTACTCATTGTTTACTGTACATGCGGGTCCAGAGTAATAATAAATAAGGAGCGTGTGTGCCGTGCCAACATGATTGATTACGACAGGGAGGCAAGGTCAGGATGGAGGAACAGGCTAGGGCTGTCCGACTCATTGAGTTAACACTGTATCCGTATTGTATGAATGTCACCAGCGATCCTGTGATTTATTACTACAGCCACTGCTCAATTCTCTTTTTCTACCTCCCCCCTTTTTTGGTACCTGACCGAGATACAGGATATGAAGAGAACTGCACACCAAATTCAGTATGCCAGTGAGCATTGTACAACTGTATCGGATTCGTATAATATCCTTTAGCTATTTTAAATATTTTTAAATATAGGTTGTGCATTTAAAAGAAAAACATGTAAATCTAAAATTCATTATTTTCTTTCTGGAAATGTTTTAGCAATTCAAATTCAAATTTCCTACAATATAAATGTATCTTTAATACATACAATAGGATATGTGTGTGCACAAATGTGTGTGCACACACACACACACACACACACACACACACACACACACACACACACACACACACACACACACACACACACACACACACACACACATGCACACGCCTGCGCATACACGCCCACACACAATAACAACAACAAAACATCTGAGAAGCACTGACTGAATTGTTTACTTGCTTGAATATCACACTGCAAGAAAAAAGAGGAGGAAAAAAAGAAAAATCATTGTCACTTTCAACAATATGTACTCAACTATTCTTCCCTTTTTCAGAGGATCTAACCTTTCGTCTTGGGCTGAATACACAATGCCCCTCCGGACCTCTGGACTGCTCACTCTTTAGTGCATGTCAAGAAGACACCAGTCTGGGCTATTTCCTCTGGGAGGTGGGTAAGCAAGCGCCACGCTCTGTCAGTTAGCGTAAAATGTTTCAGACTGAAGATGGATGGAGACGACGTGTCACTGTGGCTCAACTGGGCTTTCACTGCTGCCATGGCCATGTCCTGGTCGCATCAACCCAAGCGACCGAATCGCTAGGACCTGTCCTTCCTTTTGACTTAGCATATACACTACATGACAGAGCTTGTGGCCTTTCCTCACTCGGGGCAGGGCATGAAAAGAGCTCTTCTGCCCGCACTTCTGTTCGGAGCCGAATACTTTCATCGTTTTATGTACTTTCCCCCGGTTTTGATGTATGAAGAAACGACACGGCGTCGGACATTAATTTTAATTTACATTTCATAATTTACGCTAATGGGGGATTTACCCGCCGTGGATGCCGTTGCGGTTTAGTGCTGCATAATTTCCGATCGCAGAATATTTGAGAGGGGCCGTTAAAGCGGCGTATAGCGAGAGGGAGACTCGAAGGGCTTGACGAGAAAAGGCCTTGACATGGAAAGTCTTGGAGTGCTGACCCCTGGGGTTGACCTGCCCCAATATGTTTCCACAGGCAATTCCATAACTCTCCAGCCAACATTTAAATGCTTCCTGTTTGACAGGAAGTTCCTCATCACTCTGTGGGACCAGGGGCAGCGTTCAACTGTGCGAAACGGCAGCGTGTAGAAACCTGGCTTAATTTATGCCATGTCTCATCACCTCTGTGTGGAAGACTGCCCCCACGCTTGTACATACACAGAGAGAGGGAGAGAGAGAGAGAGATAAACATTTGAGTGTGGTGCATTTTGGGCACGCATACTACACACAGGCACACGTGCAAATACATATACACACGAGTATGCACACACACACACACACACACACACACACACGAGCAGACACACACACACACACACACACACACACACACACACACACACACATACACACACACACACACACACACACACACACACACACACGCACACACACACACACACACACACACACACATGCACACGCGCCTGTGCGCACACACACACACACACACACAGGCACACGCATACACTCGGCCTCTCTGGACCGGTAATGGTCATTTGAGGTACAGTATGTAGTGGCCATACACACTTGTGGAAGTAAAAGTCTCTGTATGACAAGATATTTTTCTCGCACTTTCACTCTCTATCGCTCTCTCTCTCTCTCTCTCTCTCTCTCTCTCCCTCTCTCTCTCCCTCTCTCTATCTCCCTCTCTCTCTCTCCCTCTCTCTCTCTCGTACACGCGCACTCTTTCTCTTACTCACTCACTCACTCGCTATTTCACAGTGTTGTTATTGGAATGCGTGTGTGTGTGCTGGTGCGGACTGTGAAACTGATGAATGACCAGCCATGGCAGATTCATAGTCCGGATCCTGGTGCAGCTGGAGAGGAAACTAATGGCAAGCTGGGACTGTAGAGGTCTCAGAGCTAATACCTGTCTCTTCCATCAGGAGACCTGGGGGCATTTTTTTACACCCAGCCAAATAAGAGCCAACCCCCCCACCACCCCCAACCACCACCCCCCACCCAACCCCGCAACCCTCCACCCACCACCACCTCCGCTCCTACTTTTAACACCCCCACCGACTCGACCCGCCACCCCCCCCCCACCCCCTTCCACACACACACACACACTGTAAACCCCTGCGTGCGTGAGAACACGAATGGCTGTGCGACGCACACCCCCGCAAACATACTGCAGTCGATACACCCACACACGTGCACTCACCCACACAAGCACGGGGCCACACACACAGATGGACACACGCACCCCATGCC
>NC_139950.1:35275887-35320887 GCF_963454915.1 Gymnoscopelus microlampas | reverse complement strand
TCTCACTTTAGATGTCCAAGTTTACTGTACGCTGGCATGATCTAAGAAACGCAAAGCTGCAGTCAATTTACTGTAAGTGTGCCATGATTGGCAAGTGTACAGTATTGTTAGGGACTGGCACTGTAGCATGAAATTAAGATCTAATTTGAGGAGGCGTACACTTTGGGAAATGCTCACATTCATTATTTGCTCACTAAAACTCTACACACACTTAATATAAACATGAAAAAGGCTATATTGATTCCTACTTTAAAGTGTATGAAATAAAATTACTCTCTTACAGAGTTACAGAGTATTTTGGATTTTTATTGTCTTGCTAAACTATTTTGTGCCAGCCTGGGAAATTATAAATAACAATCTGTCATGTCTATTCCATAAAGACAATAGTTTTAAAACAATTCCAGCTCAAAATTAGGTGGAAAATATGTTTCATGCTTTGTGGGAATTAGGTGGGGCAGTTAAATCAATATTGTAATTTATTCAGTGATACGAAATGAGAGAAAAAAAGAAAATACATAATTGTTCCCCATCACATACAGATAATACACAGAGGGATTATAGCAAGATATCCTCCAGGAATCTTGCTAATTGTACAATCTTACCTCAGAGTAATGTAGCAGAAACTTTAGACTTGTTATACTCTATAGATTCTGTATATTCTACTTGCTTTTTGTCTCTATTCACAACTTGTCTGCTCTTCCAGATAGATAATCCCCCTAAAACATTTTGCCCCATGTTGAAAGCAGGGCTGAAGAGGGCTCCCAGGGCTGGGAGAAAATTCCCTCTAAATTAGTTTTCTTTACCTTCTCTACCTTTGTATTTGCCTAATTACCTATAACACTAGTTTAGTGCCCTTAATATTTAAAATTCCATCCAACTTATTGTCTCTTAAATGAAATGAGGATCTTCTGGTGTTGATGGAAAATTAATTTAAAAATTCTGCTCTTCTGAATAAATAATATGATAACAACAGTTCTGATAATAAATATCTGTTTTATGTGTCCATTCGTTCCACTCTCACTCATATTTTATCATCAATTTCACCATTTAACCTCAGATTCACCAACATCTCAATGCATCGTTTTGTGCTTGAAAATGTTAACGTACCATGTTTGTTATTTATTCTAAAAGAACACTGGATTCCCTGAACTTTTCACAAAATCATGCTTGTTCATAATTTCACAACGTAAAGAGTCCTCTAATTTCAAAGGAATTAAAACATGCATTATGTACACAATGACACCATTCTTCTTATGTTTTATGCCACAGAAATGTGAGTTTTCTGGACACTGCTATTCATCCACATATATTCTATGATACTATCATAGGTAAAACATTTTATAGTTTTTTATATCATAAAATGACATATTGTTATATCTTTAGACATGTCCTACTGAAACAAATGCAGTGCTGTTGTTACTGTTGTTCATATCCTTGTAAAATCAATGCAATAAAATGTGAAAAGCAGCTCTGACTCGCAGTTAGGAACCCTGGTGATTTGTGTGTTGGAGGAGACGCTACATAATGGGGGCTATAGATCCATAGCACCTCCCTGTGGTACCTGCCCATCTTATTGTATTCTCACTTTCACTCATCATATCTTATAAGACATCACATCGCATTACATTTACTAATTCCTACAAAGTGAAATTTTACTTTGCATTTGGACACCATACATTTTTTAAGAAGGTATCATTCTAGACTCACAGCATCATAAAACAATAAAAGACAGAGGGTCGGTCATTTGGAAAACTTATCATGTAGTATGACAATATGCTTCATTCAGTTTGGGCAGCTCTTGCGAGCCGCAGCCATCTTCGTAACATTGTTATGGTAACTGCTGGAGTGAAGTCACCAAATCTTATTGTAAAATCTCCTACAATATCGTAATAACACTCGGAGGCGGGGGCAGCAGAGTTTGACAATAACAGATCTGTGGAAATCTTTCCCCCCTCTCTCTCTCCAGATCCACAGTGAGAGGCACATCAGAGGAGACATTTGCGCTTTATGAAGTGCATTCATTTGGCCATTTGCCATGTTTCCTCACCAGAGGACTGCTATGATGAATGAGAGGAGAGGAGAAGCAGATTTTCTCTCCCACCTCTCGGCTGTCCCCTGTGATTACTAATACAGAGCCCTGCAACCTCCCACACTATATGAAAACTGTAGGCTTGCTCTCATATCCAGGGTAATCCTCAATTTCCCAGAATCATTAAACTGAGACTAGCATCTCTGATGGCTGCAGATACTTGACATAATATGATTATTACCATATGAATACCTTGTTGTTACCTAGAAAGTGGATAGGTTGCCTCAGAATCGATGTGGAAGACTGGCATAATAGCCTTTCTTGACTCTGACGTTTGAGAATAAAAGCCCCTTTTTATATGTATAAGATAAATCACCAGGAATACAGTGCCTGTGTCTGCATAGAGAAAATAAACATGAGCTGGAACGTGGAAATGGATGCACAAACTTGCTAATGCTGTCAAAACTCAATACTTTCAAGCCAAAGTTTCAAACACTACAGCTCTCCATTTTAGGGATTTGGTTTTTATTGTTGTTCAATCTGCCAAGCGTGATGGTTGACTTAGCAGGCCTGTCCAGTCAACCGAGCGGAATGTACTGTAGCCCACCATTTTGACCATTACTGTCCGGAGGTGGATACTCCCTAACTATCTAACCCGCCACAAGCTTGTGGTTGGGAAACACTAAAAACGCTCAAATGGATCATTTGCCGTACACATAAACTCACATTTCTGATTATAAATGCTGCCCTTAGGTGTGAGGGGTGAAATTCACATGGCCGAAATGCTGAATCCAGGGGAATTAAAGTCAGCTGCCTCTGAGTTAAGGAGGAGGGGGTCTACCACTGTGGAGGGCGGGCCAGGGAAATTTATGTGGGAGAAAAATGTATGTTCAGCGGATCGGCTCCAAACCAAACATATTATCATTTGGTATAGCCCTCCTCTTTGTGGCCCCAACCGGTTGTTCACAGTGTATAATTTCCTGACATGTTCACCATGCAGAGACAAAGGAGGATGTGCGCTCTCTGTACCTCTGAGGACGGGGATCCAAATCTGGCACCTTAGCTAACTTGGCACCTCTTCAATGATTCAGAGACAGCTGAGCTGACACACCGAAAAGGGTTTCTGAGGATAACTAAAACATATTAGCATCAGAACGTACATTAGTTAGTTGCATTCCGCTTTATGCTGACTTCATCCACAGTGAGTGACATGGAATATTTGAGCAAAGTCGGCTTATTTGGGCGCCATCTTGGCAATGCATGCCAATCGACAGGCAGTAAATTATGATTAATAAGACAAGACTCCTATCTTTGAATGGGCATTTCTCTGTATTATCTAAAGTTGAGACATACGTATCATAATTTACATTTTATGCCGAATTGTATGGAGCACAACGTGTTAAAATTGGTTCCGACGGATATTGTATTCAAATACGGGAAAGAAAACTTTTTTGTAACTATGTCTCATGTGGCTTAGCTTAGGGAGGTCGAGCGGCCATGTTGGAATCAGAAGGTTCACGGTTCGATCTCCAGCTCCTCCTATATGTGTCGAAGTGTCGTTGAGCAAGACACTGAACCCCTAACTGCTCTCAATGAGCAGGATGGTGCCTTGCATGGTTTCCTCCACTGTCGATGTGTGAAATGTGTGAATGGGAGAATGTGAAATATATTGTGCAGCGCTTTAGAGAAAGGTGCTATATAAATGCAGTCCATTTACCATTTATGTAATGGTGAGATTAACATTATTCAATACAAGACTCTTATTGGTGGATTTTCTTTTTTATATGCGGACAACGTTGTATCGATTGACCAGTCTTACAGACAACTTCATCTTACGTTGTCACTGCTGCCATCTTTAGCATGTCATTTCTTCTCTATATTACACTGTTTCTGGTTTAAAGCAAGCTGATCTCACAGCTCGCACATTTGTAATTATAGTCACGAAATGTAATGTATCCTTAGTTATAATGATATTATGGAAATCCAGTGAGTGAACTGGATTCAAACCAGCAGAGAACATTAGGCTACCCTTAATCCTAATTTAAATTAAAATGTCACATTTGCAACGGCTAGTTTAAAAGTTTGATAACAATATGTGTGAGCTTCCATGCAGTTAGGGGATAGCAACTATCAGGGACTACTCTCTATTAGAGCGTATTCTTGTAATGAAAAACTGCTATTAAAAACGGTTTCATTTGGAATATGTCTATGATTCATTCATTTCATGTTGGCATATTTAATAACTGTTTTATAATAGCAATAAAACACTTGAGGTTGTGCTTTATCATAGTTATTGGCATGGCTGTGCAGGGTGACGGCCATAACTCCCTCTCGTGTGTTATTGCTTAAGTATACTATGAACTTGAGGGCGCATGCTCTTCGTAGGATACATATGAACCCTGGTAAGAACACGTTGCAACTTTGAGGACCTTTTAAAGCCACAGCTCTCTGAAAGTGAATGACTTAAAAATGTTCAAAAAGTAGAGATGAACGAGAGGGGGAAAAAAGAACACCCGCCCCTGAGGGTTACATTAGCAGACCTCTGCGCTGCCCTTTGCTTGGGCCCGATAGTGACAATTTTGGAGGATGGGTCAGATGAAAGACAACAGAAGGAAAGCAGGATCAAAAGCCACATGCTTTCCGGTATCCCCGCTTGTTCTAAGGGCCATACATAGTGCATTGGATTCATATCAAGGTCTTTGCACAAGGAGAGCCTGCCAACATGCAGTGGCCTTATTATTCTTTACTTCAATAACAAACTCACGTCTTCCCTTCGCCCCATCAAAGGCACAGAGATCTCCAGAAGTGAAAATACACATCATATATGAGTCATTCGTCTTCCTTGAAATTTAAATAACTCCTTTGAACGTTGTCTTTGGTAAGTTATGGCCAAATTCAACTAAGGATAACTCAGGCTTTAGATTCATCTGAGACAATTCGGTGCCTGACAACCCCCACCCCCCACACACACACACACACACACACACACACACGCGCACTAACACACCTCCGTAGCATGGCTGGAGGAACAAGGCCCTACTTTTCTCACCCAACAAAAACTACACCACATAACTTTTCATACCTTTCAATCGACTCCCATTCGCGGCCCGGTAACAACATTCACTGCCTCGCCCTGAGTGACAATAACTAAGTTGTCCACATCCATTCTGCACAGTTATCCACCCATAGCCTATAAAACAGAAATAACGTGGAGGTTTACTCACAGTGAGGGGTGACTCTCAGGCCGGACCTGGGCAGCCATTCCGAGTGACAGGGCCGCCCATCATGCGCCTCTAACGGGGTCAGGGGGGCCTTATGGGGACTTGATCCAGAGCGAGGCCAAGGGGACCGGGCCTTTAGAGAGGATGGATGGAGCCCTAGAAAGGAGGAAGGACAGGCTGATTACATCATTTTTCAGACCCACCAAAAGGCCCTGTAAGGACCTCTGGGCAGCCGGATTGACAGTTGGCCTCTCTGCTAATATATTTCAGAGTGATTTGTCAAAATGAAGAAATTGTGCTTGCTGACCCATCTCGCTTGGCGGTGAGTGACTCAATTGGTGAGTCTTGACGAGAGGAGCAACATATTGCCCCGCACCCGCCGGTAACTCATGCTGAATGTAATGTATGAGAGTCAAAGTCATAACAAAGCATTCATCAACATGAAATACTGTAACTTTCTTTTGTGTTGTTTTCTTTTCTTTCTTTTTTAAATGAGACCGTCTTTCAAGTCTGTGGTAAAGACATTAAGGAAAATGTGTCAGACTGGGTTGCGGTGTTAATCACCTTACCCTGCGCTGTGCAATAGGGGGCATTTGTTTCTGTTGGAGGGAAATGTTTTGTTTTTGCGCATATCCTGGATATCTGCAAATATTCCCTGAAGGCACACTGCAGTGCAACGTTGCGCCACCTGTTTTCAAGGCAAAAGGTACTCCCTGGGGCCCCTCAACAAATCGTCTCTTTTTCTCCAGCAGGGAGAGAGACTCTGTCACTCCAGGGTTTTGGGTGTCATAATCATGCTGAAAGGAGAGAGCAAATTTCGACATTTCCATCTTTTCCAACAGGTAAGGTGAGAACACGTACCCCCCCACCCCCCCCAATTGTTTTTCAAATGAGAATACAAATAAATAAATAAAAGCATGGGATTGTGAAATTAGACTGAGGAGGGTGGAAATTCAAAGCAAACCAATGTTTTTTGTTCTTCTTCTTTACTTTCATAGAAAATAATACGGGTCAATTGTGTTCTTTTAAAAATGTAATAGATATCGAGTGCTTCATACGTGCTCTCAATTGCTTTTACCATTTAGGATTATATTCTTCACTTCCCCAATCCACACGTTTTTTTAACCGCAAAAAAGAAAAAGAAAAGAAATGTGCCTCAGTACATCCTGAGATTAGTCCTGTCTCTTTGTTTCAGCGTTACAGGCGTAATGACTGACCTGGATTCATACTACTGTTTTCAATCATCATCTCCCTCCAAGGTTATTGGCCAAAATCCAAAGGTTGTTCTGGGATTCCACTCTATCAGTGGCAGAGGCAGAACAGCATGCAGAGTTAATAATAATTTGGTCTATGTTTTACAGATGTCATACAATGGACACAGTGTAAACCTCTTACGATGCCAGGACCTAGGAGCCACCCATTATAGAACCAAATCTGTCTCCCCAAGTCAAGACAATCACTGACAGACAAACACCAGAACGATATATGAGAGAATGGAGTGGGCGTTATGATCTCTCATGCAAACACCATGTTGCATTGGGTGAACTTGTGTATGCTGTGCTTTTAATAGCACCAGCATTGAACTTATTTGTTTTTCATACTGTCGGTAGCCTATTGTGTGAGAAAATACAGAAATACAGCTGCGATTGGGCGCCACCAAACTAACATCTGCTTTCTCTATAAGCATAGGTACGAAGCACATTAAAATGATTCATAGGTCAACTTTAATGTACTGCGTTGCATCAAAATCACCAGTATAACTAGATTTCATTCTATCAACAGAGTTAAAAATTGAAATGGAAAGTTTCTTGCATCTTTCTTAGAAAACAACAGGAGTTTACTTATTTACTGCCTGACTATGACAACTTCTAATGATGAAACTGACGTCTGTCAACAATGTTTTTTTTTTTGAGGAATAATGAATATATTTACAATGTAATTCAGAACTCCACTTGCCTCTAGACAATTGAGCTTCCCCTTCATGCACCTCTGTATTTTATTCAAAGCAGAACCTCACCAAAAGAAAATCTTCTATTATCCAGCCCAACGTTGCAGCCTGAGGAGAAACACTGAGTAAAACAGTGACTTAATATTTCATATTGGTTAGATTATTCATCCACACAAAGACGTTTCCCTTTTTTTTCCCCTCACATTGCAACGTCCTCATTAAAAATGGGACACTGCACGTTGAAACTTTTTAAAAATTCAAATATTTTTCTTCAATCTTTAAAGAGCTTATATCTAATGAACTAAGATTTAATTTGGCATGGCTTAACATCCATTTGCACTGTTCATAATTAGGAATGCAGACCTCGGTATTAAAATGAAGGGGCAAAGCCCTCACTAAGTTCCCAAGTGAAACAAGAATTGGTTCCACTTTAAGTATTAATTGATTGGCTTTGCAGTATCCCTTACAGGAGAACAGAATACACACACATGCACACACGCTAACACACACACACACGCGTGCACACGCGCGCGCACGCACACACACACACACACGTGCGCGCACACGCACACACACACACACACACACACACACACACACACACACACACACACACACACACACACACACACACACACGTGCATTGATGCAGCTCGCGCACACACACACACACACACACACACACACACACACACAATTTACAGAGCACTCATTTCCCATCAATCTGGAGCTGTTTCATTTGCCTGTCTCTCCGTCCCCCTGAGAGGGACAACCTATCTGCTAGCAGAGCTTACCATTTGATCATGAGTGTCAATATCAAACTGCAAAGCAGGATTACACTCTGCTGTCGTCAATAGGCGTAATGGTTTTACATGTGTTAAGGTTAACTCAGCCATTTAATGTGCATGGTACCTCAGAGATAATCACTCAAAAAAAGGGCTTGGAAAAAAAAGTCATGCAAACCTCAACAGGCCTTGGTTTCTTCAACAATGATCACATGTACTATACTCAGAGGGTCTTCTTGCATTTTTCTCTTTTCTATGATTTGACAGCTTATGATTATGGAGTAGACAATTCCTGCTGTATTAAACTAGTCTTCAAGTTATTTGATTCAAATTTCTTACAAGGACTATCTTTGTGAAGTGTGATCAGACTGTCTGCAGACTCACCAGAGATACTGTTATTGATCATACCTAATGTACATGTAAGTAATGTATTAGCCATATATTTGACGCATTTTGTGTTGAACATTCTATTTCACACCATGCAGATCTCATTTGGCACCACTTGAAACATAATTAGACAATTTCTACAATGATGCAGGACAGGTTATTGGTATTTTTGTCCAAAATGAGTGTGTAGCAGTCTATGTGTTTTGTGTGTTCTGCTTCTGCGCGTGCACGCGGGTGTTGGTGAGTGAGCTTGCTTGCCTGCCTGCTCGAATGTGTGCGCGTGCCAGCCCTGCAGAAGCCTCTTCTATTTATTTTTTTCACCAAACACAACACTCCCCCTCACAGTAAACCTCCGCTTGGTTGCAAGTGACAGCTAAAAAAAAATCCCCCACAATGCTGTGAATTAGGTGGCGGTCTATTAGACACATGATCACATGATGTGGGATTAGCGGGCTGGAGTCTTCAAAGCTGCTATTACAACTCCTGAGATGTGATACCAGGCTCCCCCACTGCTCTCTGCAGGGGCGTGTGGCTCTTCCTCAGAGAATTACCTGACACCAGCGTGTCTGCGCTCTGGGAGACAAGTGCTGTGGCTCGGAGTGGAACAGCCAACATCAGTCGGAGACGCTCCCTTCCATGCTGCGCTGAGCCAACAAACCCTGCATTTAATCCCATGTGTGAGCCGCCATGATGGCGACATGAGTTGACATCAGAGAAAGGGAGTTAGGCTCGTAAGGCTGGCATGATGGGTGATAAAAGTGGATTACAGGTGAGGAAATGCCATCACGCCTGAATAGGAAGTCATGCTGAAGATGTTAATAACAGGTGGCGAGCTGGTGGCGAGGTGTTCCAGGGCTGTGGCAATCATCCCTTAATGATCAGAAAATATACTGTCTGCTTGTTGGAATAAAATTTCGACTGGAGCTATTTACAGGTTGATTGTCTACAGTAACTTTTAAAGTGGTAAAAATACAGGTGTTCTAATATCACAAATCTCAAAACGTATTAATAAAAGTACATGTGCATAATTTGGCATATTGGTTTAGGCAGGGTGACAGGTGTCAATGCAATTGTATTGTCCCTAGTTTATTTTAGCCTGGATTGATTGAATGATTGATTGATAGTTTTTTTATTGACAGCTTATTCCAGCTTATTTCCACTGTGGTCCTGTAAGTGTAAATTTACATCTGTTCTCTAAAGCACTAAAGCAGTACTATTTTTTAATTCCAAGGACCACCAATTTAATATGCATTTGACAAAGGACCCCAATTATTTTCTTTTCTTTTTTAATCTCTGGGACCCCAATCTAGGCATGTTTATATTGTTAGACATGATTTGGTCCGATATAATCTGTCATTTGTTGCTGAATTCCTTTAATGTCTATGTACTTGTATAGAAATAAGTGTGAAACTCTGATCTTGCACGTTCTCTAATGTTGAAAGAGGCTGTGATGTGACACGTGAGCTTGTGGATCAGATATTTTTCAATAGCTGAAAAATTAAAAAGTGCTTAACAGTTTAAACTGTTCCTCATTTTGCTGGGGACCCCCTGGAACACCCTCAAGGACCCTTGGGGCTCCTTGGACCCCTCAGTTAGAACAACTGCTCTAATGCACATCTAATGCAGGTCTGGTAGAATGATTGGTAATCGGAAGAGTGGGCACCTAACTCTGGGCACCGTTTTGTTTATATTTATTTATTCTGTATTTCATTTTATATGTATGTATTTTATACATTTTATAAATGGACCCATTATAATCATAATCTGTCTGAAGTATAATATTTCCACAATTTCTACAAATTACTACAAAACCAGTGGACTGGATAGCCAGTCATGTTGGGCATAAGCAAGAAGAAGAAGGGTAAATGTTGGTCTGATATACCGTGCATGTTCATCATGTATAGGCCCACTTTACATTTTTTCTGATTTCCAAATCATACATTTATTCTTACATTTTTATATTTTGGAAAAATGACCACAATGTTTGACCACTTTTAAAAGCCACAGTGTAAGTACAGTAAGTATTTATGTACTGTAATACAATTAAGCTGTAAAGTCATCATTTTTGGTTAAAACAATAACAATAACATTTTCAGATGGGGTTACAAATGTCATCAATCAGGAGAGAGAACCCATTTCAAAGCTTTAATTTTATAATGTTCCAGCTCCTGCTTGTTCTTCCAATTGTTCTTGTTTATCCTGTATCCTCTACTGAAATTTGACCTGAAATTGTATTTTCTGTTTACTAAAAAGCTGGAGTGATGAACAAACACTATCAAAATATAGAGCTCTAACTCATTATTTAAAAAAAACGTTTTGTTTGAAACAAAATATCACTTAGGCTAATGAGTCTCTTGAATAGAGATATCATTAGCAAAATATATAGTGTGTCGTTAATGTACAGGTAAGGCCTATAGCGTCTTTGTTCCCTTAGTATACTGTACTTAACATCATGTAGCCTACCTTTTTATCAGGGGAAGATGTCACATGGAGTGGTGAGAACCCAAAAGCAGGACAGCCAGTGAGGCAGGTAGTGTTCAAAACGGTAACAGGAATGGTGGCTATTTGGTCCAAAATGTAAAACAAAAAAACAAAAAATGGAAAACGTTAGAACATGAACATTTGACAATTGAGTTCGAATATTTCTACAATTGCTACAAATTGCTGTAAAACCTGTATAGCCTATCCAATCATTCTGGGCATAAACAATAAGTTGAAGGTTCAATTTAAATTAAAGTAACGATGTATACCTTACATTAGGCTACTGTCATATACGGTAGCTAATGCGAGCTGTGTTCCGTAAGCAACTATAACGGAGCAACTACAAGACTTCCGGTGGACAATCTCTTCAGAATAAGAGTACCCTCTAAAAATAAAAATAAAGTAGAAAAACGGTTAATTTGCACATTAAAACTACAAATTAAGCATTTAAACGAAGCTATACAACACATATTATGTTTCTGTGTAACAAAAACGTTTCTTTAAACATCAACAATTTATCTAAATGGATAAATGGTCAGAAAAGGTCAAAAAAGTGCCGTTCTCAGACAAAAGTGGACACTGGACAGGCGCCGGCGGACACTGCCGACACTTTTGACATACGCACGCGTGCGGGGACACCTCCCCTACAACGCCACACTCTCCGCTAAGCGGGAGAGGTGTAAAAAAAAGTGTGGCGGACCGTCCAGTGAGGTCAGAGGTCAGAAAAGTGCCGTTTTCAGACAAAAGTGGACACTGGACAGGCGCCGGCGCACACTGCCGACACTTCTGACATACGCACACGTGCGGGGACACCTCCCCTACAACGCCACACTCTCCGCTAATCGGGAGAGGTGTAAAAAAAAGTGTGGCGGACCGTCCAGTGAGGTCAGAGGTCAGAAAAGTGCCGTTTTCAGACAAAGGTGGACACTGGACAGGCGCCGGCGGACACTGCCGACACTTCTGATATACGCACACGTGCGGGGACACCTCCCGTACAATGCCACACTCTCCGCTAAGCGGGAGAGGTCTAAAAAAAAGTGTGGCGGACCGTCCAGTGAGGTCAGAGGTCAGAAAAGTGCCGTTCTCAGACAAAAGTGGACACTGGACAGGCGCCGGTGGATACTGCCGACACTTCTGACATACGCACGCGTGCGGGGACACCTCCCCTACAACGCCACACTCTCCGCTAATCGGGAGAGGTGTAAAAAAAAGTGTGGCGGACCGTCCAGTGAGGTCAGAAAAGTGCCGTTCTCAGACAAAAGTGGACACTGGACAGGCGCCGGCGGACACTGCCGACACTTCTGACATACGCACACGTGCGGGGACACCTCCCCTACAACGCCACACTCTCGGATAAGCCCGAGAGGCGTGAAAAAAATTTGCAAAAAAAACACATCCACACCATGGCCAATATCTTCCAAATTGTCCTCTATTGTGATGCCAGCATTAAGTGATGCATCATTACATTTCACATAGAAATAAATGTACCCATGTGTTTTTGCCACTTGCAATGCATTTGCTGGTTGGAGGATGTTTATACTTGTACAGGCGGACGCTGCCAACACTTCTGACATCAATCCTACCCATTGGCTTTTTGGAAGAGGACGCAAGTCCCAGGAATTGCCACAGAATCTCATCAGGAAGTTTTAAAGCAAAAAACTATTACATTTTTTTTTATAAAGAATATAAATAATGAATGAAAATAAACTTTTAAGTGCATACTTTTAGTGGCATGTCTATTACATCATGTGTACCTACCAGCTTAATATCAGGCAATGGATGTGGAGCCATTTCAAAATGTGAGACATTTTCAAAGAGAACTCTGGAACTAATCTGAACAAGAATCAAGAGGGATTTATTTGTCACTTACTCAAGTAGCAGTGAAATGTTGAGACCTGTTTCTACAGAGACTGTGCTAACACAACCAAACAAAATACACCAGTAACAAGTAACAATACTGATGTAATGAAGTAGAAATAAAAATGTAGATAACACAAATAAAATTAAAGTACAGATGGAATGGCAGGTATGATAAACCTTGTGCGTATGTCACAAGTGCCACGGCAAATAGCTGTCACTGAAAATGGCCTTTTTCTGACCCCTGACCTCACTGGACGGTCCGCCACACTTTTTTTTACACCTCTCGGGCTTATCCGAGAGTGTGGCGTTGTAGGGGAGGTGTCCCCGCACGCGTGCGTATGTCAGAAGTGTCGGCAGTGTCCGCCGGCGCCTGTCCAGTGTCCACTTTTGTCTGAGAACGGCACTTTTCTGACCTCTGACCTCACTGGACGGTCCGCCACACTTTTTTTTACACATCTCCCGCTTAGCGGAGAGTGTGGCGTTGTAGAGGAGGTGTCCCCGCACGTGTGCGTATGTCAGAAGTGTCGGCAGTGTCCGCCGGTGCCTGTCCAGTGTCCACCTTTGTCTGAAAACGGCACTTTTCTGACCTCTGACCTCACTGGACGGTCCGCCACACTTTTTTTTTACACCTCTCCCGATTAGCGGAGAGTGTGGCGTTGTAGGGGAGGTGTCCCCGCACGCGTGCGTATGTCAGAAGTGTCGGCAGTGTCCGCCGGCGCCTGTCCAGTGTCCACCTTTGTCTGAAAACGGCACTTTTCTGACCTCTGACCTCACTGGACGGTCCGCCACACTTTTTTTTACACCTCTCCTGATTAGCGGAGAGTGTGGCGTTGTAGGGGAGGTGTCCCCGCACGCGTGCGTATGTCAGAAGTGTCGGCAGCGTCCGCCGGCGCCTTTCTAGTGTCCACTGTTGTCTGAAAACGGCACTTTCTTTTCTTACATCTGGCCGCACTGGACGGCCTGCCAGTTGTTTTTTTTTACAAATGATCTCTCAATTTTTACCAACATTCTGTACTACTGGTCTGTATCAATTTTCTATCAAGTTCAGGGTATTGTATTTTAGTTTTTAAATAGGTGAGATCAACTTAATAAAGCCCCCTTGCTTTATTTTTTTAAATCGCACCTGCACTGATCTACTATTATTATTTGTAGCATATTTTGTTGTTACTTTTATCACTGTTTATTTGCTTCTGCAATAAACAATATTATATCATGATAATTTTCCAAGAGTGACCTGGCCTAGAGGCAGCATTATTACAATAATGGACAAACAGTTCAAAAACAATACATATGTAACAAACACAAATGAATATCCAGTTAAAGTAAATGTATTTTTAAAATACATTTGTGTCTATAAAAATAAAATTGGCAATTAGAAGTGTTCTAGTATGTGCCATTTAAAAGACGTACATCATAAATGTATTTTAAATAGATTTGTGTCTTTTAAAAAACATTACACATTCGTGATCTTATTTTGAAGGCAACCAGAAACCTTATAGTTGCTAGCTCCAAAACCGGATGTCCTATAGTTGCTGACGGAACGGAGCTGCAAATGCGCCTGCGCCCAGACCAGGCTTTACGGTAAATGCAAGGCGCCAAGTCGACAGGAAGTCAGCCTTGGCTGTTAGATGTATGAGACGCAGAGACAAAGACTCGGTCTATTTTGTATCACCAACCTTGTTGTGAATAAACACGTTAATTAGATTTAAAGAGGACTCTGTCCATCTTTACAGCTAGACCATTTTTCAAATACTTTATGTATTAACATTTTGGACAACTTAGCAAAGTTTACATCGAGGTGCCCACTCTTCATTAGTGCCCAGTACCCACTCTTCTTGTATCCTTCGAAAACCATGGCTGGGTGTGAAGTGAACAGACGTCACTCACAAACAGACTGACACGATGCGACTGACCAAAATAATAACCCATTGACAGTCTGGGGAACAAGGGTTGATTACAAATGAGATACAGCTGGGGAAGACCTGATACAAGAACATAGCACTATGAACTAGAACATGAACATAACATAGAAATACAAGACCTAGACAGCACAGGCAAACAGGCACTGTGACAGAAGGAAGTGCAATTAACAGGTACCAGCTGACTGGAGAAACAGGTGGTGCAACAGGTCTACAGGTGAGATTATTAATAATGTTTGTGTTTTGAATTGTCTATAGTATGTTTAGTTTAGTTTATTTGTTAGCACAATTAAAAATGAATTAAAAGTACATCACATTTAAACTTGTAAAGTTATTCCAGCCTCTGACATCATCTATTACATCAGTTGTCTATGTTGTTGGGGATAAACTAAATGGATGCTATGACATCAAGCATGACTAAAAATTTGGGCAATGTTTCAGTGGCCTTCTGGCAATTACTAGCACTAGCCAACACACAAGAGGGGGTTGGGGTGTGCTGAACAATAGTTGGTCAAAGGAATATAATTGATTGCATGAAACAATCACCTGTGCATCCAGTGATTCCAGTCTCAATGTTGGTAAACAAATAATTGGTCTATTGACTTCCATTATAAAATTAAAGTGCAATATTTCAAAGTATAAACCATGTATGTGGAAAATTGTGCACAAGAAATGTTTGGTCCAGCGGTTTGTGAGATTAGACACACAGACACACACACACACACACACACACACACACACACACACACACACACACACACACACACACACACACACACACACACACACACACACACACACACACACACACACACACACACACACACACAACCTCTTAGATGGCTAGACTCCTGCAGAGCCACTCTGTAAAAAAACAGACAATAAAAATAATGATCAAACACAGACAAGACAAACTGTAGATTGAGTGTGTGTGTGTGTGTGTGTGTGTGTGTGTGTGTGTGTGTGTGTGTGTGTGTGTGTGCGTGCGTATTTGCAGAAATAGGGCTACTAGTAGATGATGTCATTGTAGATGAAGTTAGCAGAGCCAGCCTGTGTTTTTTCTCCATTGTAAAAGGTGCATGGAGAAACAATGTATCCAGGTACCAGCAGGACAGAGACAGGGAATCTAGATGGTGCACCAGGCCCACAGGCCTGAGTCTAATTAATTACTGATAATAACAGTGCAGTAGATTAACTTTGGTGCTCTTAATTATTTGAGGTACATTTTGTTGTGTCATAGTGATGATTTGTTGTTGTTGTTGTTGTTGTTGTTGTTGTTGTTGTTGTTGGGGTATTTGTCACTGTACATTTGCACATACTTACTTGTTCCCTGCATTTACCCATCCTAACTATTAGGAGCAGTAGGTGCTATTAACACAGCGCCTGGGGAGCAGTTAGGGGTTAAGTGTCTTGCTCAAGGACACTTGACACATAAACTTAGTGAACCGGGGTAGTTCTAAGCATTACCATACGTTTTGTGGACGATATGACTACATTCTGCCCGGCACATACCTGCCAACATACGCAACTACAACTACGCAATAGTTGGTCAAAGAACGCAGATATGAATGGAAATGTCACCTGAAAATATGCAAATCTGAAAAAGTAAAATAAAACATTTTGATAATTGTATTTTAGAAAACAATAAAACACAATCCCGTACATGTATTCTGCATTTAAATAGCATTCCTGTTGTTGTGCTTCTGTAACGTCGGCCCCTCCTTAGTCTTAGAACCCAGACTTGAGTGAGTTTGGCGTGTGCTGGAGACGAGATCGACTAACCTTTTGCGAGAGAAATAAGCAACCAGGTCTATGAAAACAAGCCCAAAAGAAGCAACTAACACACTTTAAACCTATATACGGTACATCAGCTATTTTCCAAAAAATCATGGGAAAAAAAGTGAAAAATGTTAAATATTTTTTAAACATTTTAACAACACAAAGCTGGCACAAAAATGTTTTCAGATGGGGATACACAGACAATTACATAAGAAAATGTTTGAGAACCACTGGTTTAAACAACATTTGGGAAGCAAGCCCAAATAAGCAACTACACTTTAGAAACAAGGCCAAAAAAACGCAACCCACAACAACCAATATTTAAAAGAAACTTTACAGATTAACAAGCCCAAAGTCGCTTATAATAACCGGACATGACAACACTGTCCCTTACCCAACTCTTCACAACAAACATCCACTGATGTGTGCAGTCACAGAACAAACTACTATCTATTCTTCCATCTGTAGGAGAACAAAATGTCTAATACTGCATATTTTCACAAAATGGTACCACCCAAGGTGACCGACCGTATTTCATTTTTGTCTTCCTATCCACCTAGGCTTTTCACTGTGTTCCACTTCCTGTCTTTTGATCCAATGAAATCCAATGAAACCGGTCAGATGACTAATGATATCCAATGAAATCCGACAGGAAGTGGAAAACACACAGCCAAGAAACAGGTGGATATGTCTCTAGATTATATTTTGGTATGATACCCCTGCCAATATTGTAGCTTAATGACTCACTCTCTAAACACACCTATGAAACTGTGCTGTGTGTATGTATATCATATGACTTCTAGACAATATTTTGGGAAACCAGTGATCTTACAAACAGCTACCAAAGTAATTTTCCCAATCTGTTTCTGCTTGCCACATTTGTATTGCGCATATTTAATGAGATAATTTGCATATTTGAATTACTGGAAATAATGATAATAAACATGGGCTAATTTAAGTTAAATATTCTGGACATAATAGAGGAGGTACTTTTGTGGCCTACTGGCGGTGTGCAGATTAACTCTGAACACTGACATATGGACACAGACGGACACACAGACCGTCCCTCTTATAAACGGTTGATTTCTGTATAAAATGTATATTATTCTGTTATTCTAGACAATTCTTTTTTACACCAATGGCCTTACAAATGATTACATGTATTTAAATAATACAATTAATACATTTATTAATTTGAAAATGTGTATATTTTTTTTACCTTCGAAACAAAACAAAATACAAAACAGCTAATTGAGACAAAAAATGTGGTGTTATTGTCAAATACTCCCTAGAAAGTAGACACTGTGAGTGCAGGTTATTATTGGTAGACACTCTCTAAGCAGGCTTCACACGGGCTCTTAAAATCCTCCGGTTGCCCCGCCCCCTTCCCCCACACCTGCTGTAAACAGACAGAGAGGTCTCCATTACAAGCTCCTTTATGTTTGGATGTAAAAGAGTGAAATAAACAACTTGTTAGTGTTGTTAGGGAGTGAACACTGCTGAGTCACATCTGTGACAGTTGAAAGACTTGTTGTGACAAAATGCATAGGTCGTTTATTCTCCAGGTGAGTTAACCACTTAAACCCCATATGTGTAACCGGACTACCGGAGTCCCTCAGGGCTCAATAATAGTGTATTTTCTGTTTTCTGTTATTGTGGGGGAAGCTTTCTCTGAAAATAGCCGATCGACAAGCTCACACTGTGATGCAACGCACTGTACAGTCCATGAGCATTGCCATTATTTTTTCTCGATCTGCTTTTCGATCTTCTTTTCAGCGAAAGCTTTCCCCACAATACCGATGCTGGGGTTTAAGTGGTTTAATGTGCATTCGTGTGTGTGTGTGTGAGATTTTTTGTAAATTAACAGACCATTACTTTTATTGCCTGAATAAATAAATACACAATGTGGTGTTGGGTGTCAGAGCACCAAATATCATTTTGTGAAACCTCATACTTAACTGTTTACCAATGATTGATTACTTGAAAGTGATATTGGAAGTGTTGGAACCTGAATAGCGCATCTAGATTTCTATTTTATCTCTCGATTTATTTCAAGGCATAGCCTACCCTGGTCAGATTTCTAGGTGTAGCTCTTTTATAATGTGTGCATGTTTAAAAATGGCACCAGATAGTGAGGACAAAATAAATCAATATCTGTAGGGAAGAGAAACATGTTTACTATTATACTATTTATTTGTTCGATGAAATGAATGGATGAATCACTTTTTCAATGTCTGCACATGATGGCAAAAAGAAGGACTTTATTTTAGCAATGTTTATGAGCTGGAAGAAGCATGATTTTATAACCCTTGACAATTGAAGGACAATTCATATAACAAAGTACTGTATCTATATGTCTGGTCTACAGTATAACAAATAGGCTACTCTGCTCAATTTAGCCATTATCATTTTCTTTTGTCTGTTCAGTTCTACCACTATTGCAGTAATTATTACACAAGAGCATGTAAAGAATACTATTCATGTCAATTATTCAAAATACTTTATGAGAAATCTACAAGGCTGTGTCCTCACTGCTCACATACACCCCCTGCACAATGTAGAGTTTGTTGAGCATCAGTATATCATTTGGTTTAGAAGCAATTGAAAATACAAATACGTAGCTGTGTGGTTGAAAAAAAAACATTCAAAACTAAATTTACCACAACCCCATTAAATCATGTCCAGTGACTACCTGGCTCTGGAGTACTGCGTATGTTGTGTTGTGACATGATATGATACAATATACGTACTAGGCGGTGTATGTTGTGACAGGATACAGCATACGTATACTGGGCTGTGTATGTCGTGTTGTGGCTATTGTTGAAGATAGTGAGTTATTGTGACAGGATACATTATAATGTACATGTATGTGACTCTTAGTCACTTTCATTTCTTTTTTTCTTTCTTTCTTTCTTTCAGACACTCAAGGTACAAGAGGCAGGTACTACACGCAGGCCCTGGTCTTCGCTCCAGCCGAATACTGTGCCCCAGCCTGGTGTCCAAAGTCCACATGCTAAAAAGGCTGGTACTGCCATTTACAACGCTCTCCAGGTCATAACTGTTACCTGAAGCCCACCCCTGTGTTCTACCTGCCAGACATAGCAGGAATTGCCTCGGCCGGCCTCCGATGAGAGTCTTCTACCCTTGCAGTAGTAAGGGCAGCAGGGGTAGTTTTTTCAGTTCCTACTGAAAAAACACAACCATATAGCCCAAAACAACATAGCACACAACAACATAACACCAAGACAATGAAGTCCCCAGTATACACAGAACCATCATATCAGCGAGGCAGTTTGTTCAGTGCAGCAATGGCTGAAGGGGCAAAACTCCTACCAAAACAAACCTTTTGCCATTTCAAAGTTCTGTATCTTCGACCAGATGGCATGAGACTGAAGTGACGATGTAGGGGATGATCAGTGTCATTCGCCACTGTGAGTGCTAAATGCCATTGTCCACATCAGAATGGGTGGACTGGAATCCGCCGCTGGAGGGCTCATCCAGGGATGAACTAGAGAAGGGCTGAGTCTATCTCTCTATCCATCGGTTCAAAAGTTTGACCCTGGCCATCACTTACACAACTGATGAAGTCAAGCAGAAGACGGCTCAAGGTAGGAACCATTTTTTTTGTGCTGCTGCTGCTGCTTGTGTGTATGTGTATGTATACTAATGTGATTTAAGCAGTTGTACTATTGCTGTCATTTTGAGAACCAATGTTCCCAATATGTTCAGTTTCTGTTTCTGGCTCTGGAATTGAATGCTGATGTGAATCCACAGTTTGTTGTATGTTGAGTTGTGTCTGCCATTGAAGGCAGTGAGAACAGTTTATGTGTATATGTGGCTCTTGGTCACTTCAATTCTCCTATGTGTGAGTTTGCTATGTCCTTCTAAGTTCAAGCTAGAGGTTTTGGGCTTTTGCATAATAGCCATCAATTATTCCAAATGTTCATTTGGAATAATTGACTTATGTGTATCTACAGTATGTCTGCTGTGTTGTGGCTGCTGTTGAATGTTGTGATCTATGACAGGGTGGCTGATATTGGTTCATGACTGGCTTGGTGGCAATGTAGGCATATTCCTCATGGCCAGTATTCCTCCTTTCTCTCTCTATCTTGTTATCTCTTATCTCTCTATCTCTCTCATAATAGGAACCTTGTTTTTTATTTCTTTGTTGTGTCATATATTGTTTCAGTGAAACAAATGCAGTAAATGTAGCCTTTCAGACCTGTTGCTGTCATAGAGCTCTATATAGAAACGGTTGCTGCTCTATATAGAAACGGTTGCGTTCTCTAAGGGTACGTCAATGACGCACGGACTGTATTGTTGGGTTGTTTACGGTGCCAGGTACGTCTATGTCTTCCGTATTGACGGTGACGTCACAAGGAAATCCTTGGCTGTGTTTGTGTCTATATGTCGCGTCCAAAACAAAGACGTGCAGTACAGTATTGTGTACGTTACAATTTTGGCCATTGCTTAGAAAGATCCCAAGGCAAAAAATGCAGGGTACCAGTCATATGGTTAATACGCTATTAAGATGATTTCTTGTTTTGATTGTTTGCTAGTAGGCTATTCTATTTTCTGAACATGCATTTATATGCATGTACTGTAATATTACTATTTTGTGAAAATGTTGTAATACACTAGAAGTTCGGGCCGCTACACGGCCCGAACGTCTAGCGTGACACGTCGTTCACTTTGCAGTGCCACCTTACAGGCACCTCACAGTGTGAGAGAGAGTTTTGTGCTCTCCTAAATCCACGGCAGGCTTTGAAAGTACCCACTTCAGAAAGAGGTGACGTGCATCACCTCTCCAATGACCAAAACCCACTATGGAAGCCGTCGAACTGGTGCGATCTGACGGCATCCTAGAATTTATAGGTAGGATGTGATGTCATGCGTGATGTCATGCTGTCGTGAGACGCACTGGCGTTGTGTCCATATTCGGGACGACCGTCTCATCGTGATGTCAGATTACGTCACACTGGCGTGATGTCAGATTACGTCACACTGGCCACATACAACGTTCGTACATACTGACAACCGACATGGCGCAGGATTCAAATTGTATATATATAGATGATGATATGCATATACTGCATAAAAGGCTAGTTGTATTGTGTTAATTTGAATTCTTCACAATGTGAAATATTTTATGATAATACTGTTGGCACAGTCATATCTTAAATCCAATACCTGTATTGGCCTGAATTGGTTTGAAGACAGCCTTTTAATTAACACTGATTGGTGTGACGTAACGTATGGGGCAATTTATTAATTCAAAAGTGACAAACTTGGAGAATTACTATTAAAAGTTAAAGATTGATGAGTGGATGTCATGATGATATGAGTTGAAATTGGTTAGTTCAAGCCACATAAAGCACCTCATAAATTATTGTACAGGAAGAAAACATGATTTGATTTTAATACAAAGAAATAGATTTTTGGTAATTCATTTTGTGCATTTGTTACTGTACATAGGTCCTCCATGTTTAATTGTATCTCCACTTTAAGTGGTGGTACTTTTTGATGACCTAATCATGGAGATATCATGCACACTACTGACCAGTGCGTGCACAAGGCTTTTATCTGGCAGCTGGCAATTTGCTTATTCATCACCGTGGAGAGTGGCACACAAACACATTCAGTATTATATTCACATCCCACACTTTAGCTTCTTTCACTGTGTCTGCTAAACATAGTGATTACGCTCGGAGCAGATCAGCAATAACATTTCAGATATCAGTGGGATGTTTATCAGACCGCATGCCTCATATTAATCTTTTTCTGTCTGATCTGAAATTGATTAGGCTATTTAAATGTTGTTTAAAAAAAATGAATGACGAGCGGTCCAGTTTGCTCCCTGCCTACCATTTGCTGAAATGACACTAATGATTGTGATGTACGTGAAAGAAAATGCATCTGGCTTTAGAGTCATTTAAACCATTTGCAGAAGCCAGTATTTATGACTTGATTCCCTGAACATGGGAATTTTATCTGGAACAAGTTTATAGTATTGCTACTTTCTACTATAACACAACAAAAGAAAAAAAATAAATAAAGAGAGGGGGGGGGGACATAATTTGCCCAGGAAAAAAAAAATAAGTGGTTGCATTCTGAACTTCAAGTTACCTTTTCTAAAGCTGAACACTGGGAATTTGGACCTCCCAGCGCAAACATTAACAGGCTGAAATGCAGCTCTGGATGTAACAAAGGAAACAATACCAGGGAAGAGAGCCAAGAAGGCAGAGCTGGCACGCCTGTTCCTGGGACCATGGGAATTTGGCTCCCAGAAATAATGGGGTTGAACAGGGCCCAGCACTACTGCTACTGTAGCTGGGAAAATGGTGCACCACAAGCCAGGCTCCATCCAGGGAGACTTAAAAACAGAGAGGGGAGGGAGGGAGGGGTGCACGCGAAATGAAATATACAGTACAGTAGGCCTATGGGTTGCACCTCACAGTGTGAAGTGAGATGAGCAAAATAATGGAGAGAAGGGAAGCCTGTGTTATGTTTGTTCCAAGCAAGTGATTGTAAATCAAAAAAGCACCGGCCGGGCTTAGTGGTTAGATGTGAACAGCACATAAAGAGCTGCACCGACAAACTGCTACCTGGACGGAGAAGGGAAAGGAAGAGAGAAAAAAAAGAGGGACTGTCCTAAAGCGCTGGACATAATGGGGCTTTCATGGGTGTGTTACAGTGTGCAGTTGAAGGCTGAGGTAAACTAATATCCCTATGAATGTATGTGCATAATATTGGTTGTGCTAATGCTAGCAACCCTCCTCTAGCCTAATTAGGACAATAAAGGGTTATGGGCTAATGTATGACTGCCATGCCAAAGCTAATGAATGCCTGGTATACCTTGTTTCCTCCCAAGCGTCCTTGGACTGTCATCTCCAACCTTTTGATGTTGTATCTGATTATCCAGGCAGCGATTAATCATGATTAAGTAAGCACCAAGTCTCCGAGAGGAGAAAGCGGAGAGGCGAGAGAGGGTGGGTGGACAGCAGGAAAGTTGCCCAGGTTCAGGCCTTAATTCTGGGCATCACACTCTCACTCCTCTGCCAACTGGACACTGGTAATGAGACGGCAATGTGAAAAAGAAAAAAAAAAGAATCCTGGTGCTTTCTTTTTTTTTTGTAGTTAAAGGAAAGATTCGTTCCCCGAGCCACACTTCATCCCAGCCGCTGTCGAGGCTTCCAAAGATACGCCTCTCGCCTTCTGTGGTAAACGTCAACTTGGACACTGTCGCCTGCATTTTGCGCGTGCCCAGCAATATTTGACAACCGCTTTTTGCATGTTTTGTTGATATACAGAGATTTCAATATACACCCCGCCTCCCCCTCCCCATTCCTTTTCCTCTCCTCCAAAAACATTTTCCTGCTTTGATATCAGTTGATGGAATATAAATGGGGTGGAGCAGACCTGAGGTAACCACCTATTGCCCTTCATGCATTTCTAATGCAACCCGCTCTGCCCATGCTCACAGAGTAGGCCCCCGGCATCATTACTCTAAGGTGCTGAGTCTTTCGCCAGAAACCCTGCCTTTTCAGCGAATAGGATCACCCTGGTGGCCGGGGGTCTCTGATACCGTATGCGCGCCACCTGAAAGCCGTAGCTGTTTGCCCAGGTGCCAAAATAATCAAGTTCAGCTCGCATGGCGGGTTATGAAAGAATATTAACTGTGGGAATAACCCGGCGTGACATGCGTCGCCCGCATGCATGATCAAACGAGAGCCCTCGCAGGAAAAAAACATAGTTTTCCAGGTACAGGCCTACTGGCAAGGGGAAGTCTGGGCTTGCGATGACACCAACTCAATCACTGTTACTTTGAAGTCAGAGGGGTCAGTGTTGTAATGGGTTTGCACAACGGTACAACGATTCTCCCTCTGCTAATGTATTTAGCATTCTCGTGTCAGTAATGGATTCCCCAGCAAAGACGGGAGAGTGGAAGCTGTTGTTGAAACCCGGTTAATGACGTACCGAAGGACACAGGGCAGGGGCCCACAGTTTCACTACTATCAATAATATAAATGTTTAAGTGCTCCGCTTGGAGTACGGAGAAATAATACTTCCATTTCCACCACCCTGCTGCCTCCTTGCCATGAAAAGCATTTCCTCCAATAAGACCCGAAGTGGAGGAATTTGGTTTGAGCGCTCGCCCCGAAAACCACACTACTATGTCATGGTTTTCCTGTCAGAGTTTGTTTCTGTTAAATAGACCTAAAATATGATTTTACTTACAGGATTTAATGTTTCCTCCTCTGTGTTTTTTTTTCTGCATGGCCTTCCATCAATCTTTCTGTTTCCCCCACTAAAACCAGTATTTCAAACTTAAATTATGGTAAATGATGTGTGTTCTGGGTGTCGTGAGGGAAAACAAAATAACCCCCGGTGACTGTGCCTGTAACTTAACGTCTATTTCAAGGCCCGGTGTGTAAGTGGAAAACTTTCCCCCCTTGCCGCAAAGACACAAATCAACCATCTTGCTTCATTATCGAGAGGGTAAATCATGTTTCAGGACCAATATGGAAACACGGAAAAATAAAGGAGCGTGAAGTTATGTATCGTGATGCCATCGAACACAAACAGGAGTCGAGTAGATCACCATATAATTGGTTAGAGTGTGTGCACACATGTCTCTCTCCAGTTCCAGCACTGTCCTGCAGTTCAGCGCTGGCTTTGAAATGTGGATTCAAAGCTAGCGGACTTCCCTGAATTACTGAAAACCCTCAGGACATGGTTTGGCCTTTGCGGAGGTGGAAGCCAAATATGAAGCTGGGAAGATGAAGCACCCTGGCCTATCGTCTGTTCCTGGTAGGTGTTCACTCCCGATAAATATTTCATTTTGCTACAAAACAAATAACTTGACATAATTCCTCCCCCTCGCTTCCGAGTAGAATGACAGAGTGGCTGATTTACGCGTCGCGCAGGGAGAGGTGTAAAAAGCATGCAGGCATGTCGCCGTGCTACATCCACCATCTAATGGATGCAACCCGAAGGGCTGACAACTGTTTTTCCTTTTTTGAGCGTGGCAGAGCAAAAGCCACGCTTGCGTTCATATGTATCGGCGGCTGTGACATCTGAGGGCTCTCCAACATCATAACGTGACAGTTGACTCGCACAGCATGGCACTGTAGAGAATAACATCTGAACATAACAATGTCTTTTATGGTATATGCATTCAGCCCAGAGAAGATCTTTGGCAAAAAATAGATTTTTCCAAACTACTTTCATACCAGGTTAATGTGAAAGCTAATGCACTTGTACTAAGGAACTGTAGAATTTTAATCACTGCTATAAAGGCCTCTCTAGTGTGTGTCTTCCTTTTAAGAGGATGCTGGGGCTAAATAATTTGACCCCAGCCGCAGTTACATTTAAGTCATGAAAGGCCAAGCTACTTAAACTTTAATTCCACTCTGAAAGTGCATTATCCAGTTAACTATTTTCTCATTTCTTTCTTCAGAGTGCTCGAGGCAGTCTCTGCTTTGTTGCGTTTGTCAATCACTGTAATTTGGGCTCCGTTTCCAAAAATAATTATCAGGTGAGTGGCAGCCCTTTGCCTGGAGTGCCAACTTGGAAGCGGCATGCCCAAGAGTATTAATTATGCCGCTCAAAATATGAAGTCTTTTAATAGAGAGGCTGACGTGACATCATTGTTTAGAGTCTTTCTTCCCCTACAAACATGACAATCATGGCTGTCCCCCTGGTCATCAGCAAAGATGAGGAGGAATTGTCAGAGGAAGTTATTAACAAGCTGTGTACCATGTGATAAAGTCAGTCAGACTCTCACTGGAACCATGTTGACTAGCAGAAGAAGAGAAGTGAAGAGAGCACGAGGAGTAAAGCAACGACTTAAGTACGCGAATAAGGGAGAGATACGGAGAGAGTGAGGCAGATCATATTTGCCAAGACAGAGCTAGAAGGAGAGAGAGAGAGAGAGAGAGAGAGAGCAAAGACTAAGGCAAGATGGGGAGGCATTATGCGCCAAAAGTCCCAAATCTTTCAAATTAATGTCCTAAAATTATTGCTGAATGTAACTGTTCACACTGTACTCAGCGGAACATCCAGTTTCATACCAGTCACCAGCTTAAATCTCACTCTCTCTCTCTCTCTCTCTCTCCCTTGCTCTCTCTCTCTCTCTCTCTCTCTCTCTCTCTCTCTCTCTCTCTCCCTCTCTCTCTCTCATTCTGCCAATCAAGCGTTCACAAACAGTGCTGCACTGTAGTTGTGGTTCACATTCAGTGGTTGCTTCTGTGAAACCCTAAGAGGGAGAGACAGCTTCCAGGTCTCATTAGCATCCAGTAGCAGCTAATGCTGCCTCCCTATTACTGTCTGAGGAGCTGAAATTCAGTTGGAGATGAGCACAGCCCAGGGGGCTTAGGGTTGCCAGTTTAATTAGTGCCTGATAATTTCAATAATGAGTGACAATTCATTGGGGCTTTTTAGGTTGGCCCACTGTTTGAGTGCAAATCGATAATCCTCTGCACCCCCCCTCCCTCTCACCACCGAGATAAAGGGTGGGGGTGGATGGGTTGTGTGCGTATGGGGGGGGGGGGGTCTTCTACCCCTTTGCAGGAATTAAATGAAAAGAATCAACTTGGAGAATGTCCCTTTGAAACCCAGAAGGGGGAAGCCTCTGTGATTTGATTTGCTGTTATTGGATGAGCAGGTGGGTCTTTAGTTGCTGTCGAGGGGTCCAGAGCGAAAACAATTTGCCTGGAGTGATATGGGTAAGTGAGTGGAGGGTGAGAGGTTTACACTTGTTGTTGCCTGTCCATCCAAATGTTGCGCTCTGACTGGAGACTGAGCAGGGGCGCCGTGGACTTTTGATCAGCTGTATTGTTGAAATGTATCACGGGCAACTAAATATCATTCTCCGGAAGTGCAGAGGGGGTTTAACGGCATATAGTTGCAGTAAAATATCCGACGAGTAGTTCAGTGACATTTGGTTCGGTTAAGACGTTCCCATCGAAACAATCCCAGAATTCCTCCATTTTGTTCCTTGGAGCCGTTTCACACCCCTCTGCAAGACGTCTGTCTTTAACAGGAATGTGGAAGGTGAAAAAAGTTTAAACGCACACTTCTGATATTCACTCAAATTATCACGTGAGGTAGCACAATGTTTAACAGTGTTATTGGAATGGAAGGAGGAATCAATTCAAGGTGTCACAAGTAATGCATTAAAATGCCAATTACCATATAACACCCAACCTGTAACTGACACGTGCATCATAATGACTACTGTGAGAAGAAGTACGAGTGCATTTACTCGCTCATGCTCTCCTTTCATGTTGCAGGAATGCAGAAATTAATTATCACCAGGAATAGGATGGAAGTTGACAAAATATACAACATCAGCAGATCGGCTTATCATGTGCCAATATGGAGTGTGGAAATGTTCTGTCACACCCGTACAACAATGATAATGATATGGCTTTATTGTGCTTTGTAACGTCAATGCATTTGACACGGTATAGGTTCCACAGTATGCCGCTATAAGACTGAGTCAGCACACAGGCTTCCTCTATATTCAGTCCTCTCTATGCAGCAGTGGAGGGAAGGTGCGGTGAGAGCGTGCAGCATTTCCTCAGTCAGTTAGCCTGACATATTGTGAAGGACAGTAGCCTAATTATTCGCTGGCAGTGGCACAGACCTGCCAGTCCCTTCAGATTGAGTTGAACCACCGAGGCTGGAGTTTGATTCCTGAGTGCCTGCTATGTTTTGAGTCAGATACCAGCATCCATGTCCACCGGAGACTTAATTTGGACATGTAGCAGTGTGCACCTGACCCTTATTACTTTGGCCCCTTCATCACCCTGACCGCCAGTCTTCGTCTATTACAGGACAGAGAAATTCAGCAATCATCACGTTAATGCAGAGAAGATCAAGAGGCTATTGATTGGTAGTTACTTGCCTAATATTCTCTCCATGACATGTGGTTCAGTGCCCCCTTCGCGCTTGTCTGTGGCAGTCTTTTTAAATATTCATGGCGAGGTTGCCTTATGGTTCTGCTGCTGAATTTCTAATTGGGCCGTCAAAAGATATACAACATGCCCTTAAGCAGGACCGTAACAGCGGTCAGCTCAAACAGAGATTGTCTGATTCAGCCACAGGGCTAATTAGCGATTAGCATTCACTGTTTACAGGGGGGGGTGGGGGGGAGGTTTACCTGTGGGCCAGGGGATGGCTGAATTGAGCTTAAATCACTCCATCCTGCCTTTGAAGCTTCAAGAGCTGCCTGTCTATATCGTAATGACTGGGAGGAGAGGGTGAAGTGCTTCTACTGTGTAACAACATAATCATCAATTAAGGCAGGGAAATGGCAAGAAGTGGGGATTTTAGCTCATTAAAAAAGCCCAGAAGAAAAAAGTATCTCTGGATATTATATATATTTTTCCCGCTCTGTCTCTCCTCTGTCAATGTCTGCCATCTTCATAATTCAAATGATTTTGTCTTTAAAGACGAGTGGAAATCTTGGAAATGTAATTCACAGCGTCAGAAGTAGACATTTTTAATAAGGGCTATGGCTAAAGTATGGATGACATTTGCTCCAAGCCGGGATTTTTTTTAATAGACTTTTTGTGCCATGAATTTAGCCCTTCTTATTCGCTTTTCCTTATCTCTGGATTATTCTCACTGACATTTCTACTAAAACCTAATGTCACGGAGTGGTGTCCACACTGCTCTTCCATGAAAGGCAATAATATTTGAAGTAATTGGTGGATATCTCCAAGTTAGAATGGTTGCACCACTGCCATGCAAAAACGTCCATACTGCATATCCTCACGTCGTAAGCTGAAGCTGTTACAATATGAATATGTCTCATTCACAGTTGCCTGTGAATGAGACATAGTTCTCATTCTATAGTATGCAACACATTGTTGCGTGTGAGGCGCATAGTACTGAAGTTTTAAATATAGTTAGGGTCAAGGCCACCTTTTCAGAATATAAGATGTGTTTACAAACGCACCCCAATAGCATGGATGAGCATTTGCTAACCAGCAGTTAACTTCTCTCATGCCATTAAAGAAATAAAATAAAAAAGGAGCATAACTTTAGTACAGTACGTCACTCATGTGATTGCCTGGGAAACCAAATGGTCGACCCTGGATCCATGTTATATGTTATCGCAGTGGACCTGCTACAAGGACAGTGCTCGCGTCTTCAACGACCATCCAGACATTAAAAAGAATATCCGATTCCCAGACTTCTTTGAGGATATGCTCCCTTTGAGAGAGGATTCCTTTTGAGCATATCCAAACGTTTTCATCTCTCCTCGTTCTTCCCCTTATTTTTTTGCCATAAAATCGGGAAACCAACTCAACACAAAACTAATCCACCGTGATAAAAGTGCTACAGCGAATTTCTTCCCTGACGAAGTACAGAGATGCCTGATGAAGGAGTTATTAGAGAGCCATCATTAATCTCACTTTAGGTAGAAAGCGTTGAGTGAGAGGGACCATTATGTACCAAATTTAGCTGATGTGGCTGTAAGGAGAAGCTAGATGTTGAGGCTTTCCTCTACTGAGGAAGGGTTAGTTGAGGGAAGCTGTCAGTGATGATATCCAGACAGGAGGAACAGTGCATGTTCAGGGATGAGAGTCAACAGTAATTAGAATCTCTGCAGGGAGGTGGGAACACACACACGCACAGCCCCGCCAGCGCATGTACTGTACATGCATGCCTGCACTTGTGCACATGCACACCCACACATGGAGGGCGCGAGCGCTTGCACATGCACGCACAGCCTTGCTCATAAACAAAAATATGTGCTGTATGTGGAAAAACAAGTTGTGCACATACATGCTCCACACACGCACGCGCACACACACACACACACACACACACACACACACACACACACACACACACACACACACACACACACACACACACACACACACACACACACACACACACACACACACACACACACACAGAGAGAGAAGTATTCCATGGAGATTCATCAAAGGCATGTCCTTTAGTATGGAGATTATGGTTGTGTACTTCCCTTTTTCATGAAAGACCTTTTCCTAAATTGCTTGTTAATGAGATGGAAATAATTTTCCACCATGACCCAAAGTTTGAAAAAGATGCTCTCATTGAGAAAGCCATAAATCTAAACATTTGAAAAGGAATTAGTAACTGGAGCCTCCCATTCTTGTTCTCTGAAAAATTAATGCAGCGCATGTTATATTTATTACAAGGCCGACTGTCATTCATTTTACCAGAACTAACAGAAATTAAAAGTGACAGCAACCTCATCAAGAATGAATGCCATTGTATTCTACATGGAGCAGAAAAGAGTGGAAAAATCAGATAATGAAATACAAGACTCCACATTGCATTTCTAACAGGGCAATCCAAAGCCCAGAGAAAAGCCTTGAATGAAGGAATGAGGGCAACTGAAATCATTAAAAAGAGCAAAAAAGCGATATATATTTTTTTTTATTTACTTTACTTTTTTACTATGGAGCTAAAATCAATCAACTAATTGGCAATGTGACATAATACACTGTTCGGAATAATTCAAATAAAATAAAATGAAGACAGAAATGTAGTAACCAAAATAATAAAAAAGGACATGTAAAGATATATACTGTACTCTATATTTCCAATTTAGTATTTAAATGTAGAGATTTCGAAAGATACTGACACATTCTGGCTTCACTCATTAGAGCAGCGTGATGTGCAGAATGCTGCAGCTAAATGGTCAGGTTCCCATGTGAGGGGGGAAATAAATGAAATATTAGTTTATTACATATTTAAATCTCTCTCCCCAGGCTGTCTTCCCCACTCCTTTTTCTGGGTTGGTTTGCATTATAATGTTCACCAAACAGTTTTCCCAGCTAATGGGTTGCAACAACGTGGTCCTGCATTCCCCCTCTGCTTTGGGTCTAGATTTTCATAACAAATTACCGCAGCACACTGAAGGGAGGGAGAAGGCTCCGACTTCCTGAAGAGGCAAGAGGGAAAGATTCATCTTTAAGCGGTACAAAGTTGAGCGTCGCCCGTGGATCGTTTTCACAGTGTGTGTCCGTTAAACATTGAGTAGACATTCAACTGGAGAGAGTACGTCAACAATGTCAGAGAAGCCCACAGCAACGTTTGGAAATAGAAAATCCATACTGGATGCAGTTTTGTTTGTGTAAAAGCTCTTTCACCAAAGTGCGCAGCGTTGCGATGCACTCTTCTATCCTCTGCCGTGTTTTTATTATAGCTATTGGCATATTAAGTCCAAGGTCACATTTAAAATTCCAGACCGCATTTTAAGTTCATAATCTAAGCCCTATCCATCAAAATGCTGATGTATCAAAACAAACATGGGGGGAGGGGGGGGGTGGATGCGGGGGGTACTGGGAGGAGAGATACGGCGTGGGACGGGCCCTCTGAATAATCGTTAAGGGCAGCCCCCTCGCTCTCCCTATCTCAGGTGTGTGATTAAAATCAATTAAATCACTCCTCTGGTGTCAACCGCCCCAAATCTCCTGACAAATGAAACGCCGCTTTAGGAGGACGAGGATGTTCCTGGTCCTGTCGTGGCTCGGCTCATATTCACAAATGAGATTAAGATTGGGCTGCTGAGGGATTTCAAAGGCCCTGTTTTCCATAAGAGCATGAAACAGCCTGTGAAGCGCACATAGGCTACATTAAGTAGACTTGAAAGTGTCTGGAGCTGAGACCAGCCCCCAGCCCTCAGTGGCTTCCAGCCTAACTGGCTGGAAAAGTACCTCAAGCTACAGTACAAGGTATTTACAAGTTAAAAGTTGGATCATACTGTATGTGTTCAAGGAGAGCATTTCGCAAAAGGTCCACGACTCCACACATTCTTAAAGGCCGA
This sequence comes from Gymnoscopelus microlampas, assembly GCF_963454915.1. Classification (NCBI taxonomy): domain Eukaryota; kingdom Metazoa; phylum Chordata; class Actinopteri; order Myctophiformes; family Myctophidae; genus Gymnoscopelus; species Gymnoscopelus microlampas. The sequence continues at coordinate 35,288,640 of NC_139950.1, read as the reverse complement.
TCAGTCTGTTTATGACGTTACGTAATGATTTGTTTGGTGATTCCATTAGTGGGTTATTCATTTAATATTTATGTATTAGATGGTTTGTTTTGAGTCGATACAATTTGCACCGCGGCCCTGTTGCTGAGTCTTCAAACAAATTAAGCCATTTACAGTGCATAAATATGGAATCGCTAAGTGCCCTTTGTGTATTGTTCTCTGGTCTGTGGACCACCCCTCTCCGTCTCTCTCTCTCTCTCTCTCTCTCTCGCACACACACACACACACACACACACACACACACACACACACACACACACACACACACACACACACACACACACACACACACACACACACACACTCTGGCGTGGCCTGTGCGTCAGATGTGAGCGGAGGGGTTGAAACCTCCGCAGGCTTCTTTATGACGACAGTTCAGTGAGATCTGCTGATTCCATCTCTGGCGGGGCCTCTGTGGCCCCCCTTTGCAACATTAAGCAAAAGCGCTAAATCAAAGTGTGGAGTCAGCCCAGTGTGTGTGTTTAACGTCCCCCTGCTCTTGTCACCAATGACCAGGGGCGGGCCGCCACGTGTCCTTGCCCTATCCCCCCGTGTCCTATCAGTCCTTTATCTGTCCACAGGGCATGGCCCCTCTCCCAAAGACAACCACACATGCATGCGCAAGAAGGCTCTTTTTTTTATTATTCATCTCAACACAAACCGGAAAATCAGATGTCCCAAATTGTTCACCTACAGCAGTTGTTTTATTCATGATATCATTACAGACCCTTTTTCTTGCCCCCACTATGCTTAAACGGACACATATATCAAGGATCATTATTTATGTTGTCCAAGGAAGCTTTTTCTTTCCTATATAGATATTTATGAAAACACGGTGAAAATGTACCAGGTGAATTTCAAAACTGATGAAAAAATAAATGAATAAATAATAATAATAATAATAATAATAAAGGCATGCACTTTAAATATGTTGCAATTGTTGATATTGTTTTGAAAAACTGCATAAAACTTATGTAGGACACTGACCTGTATTTCATTTTGATGTACTAAAGAAAAAACAATATACTTTTTTAACTCAAGAGGTTCTTGTGGGAAAACAATAACAGACAGTATGTTTATTTGCTGTGAAGCACAAAGAAAGAGCAACTACAGTATGCCATGGGATTTTACTACTGACTCCCTGAGAAGTGTACTACCAATATTCCCAAACCTACCGTATGCCAGGACTTGTGATTCCTCTGTACACTTTTTGGGTTTTCTTTTTTTGGTTGGTGTTTTTTTCTTTTTGTTTTTCTTTTTTTTTCACAAAGGATGATCAGATCAACCATGGATGCATGTTTCATCAGTCTGTTGCAGGGTAAAGAGAGATTCTCAAAAATAATCCCTTAAGTAGATGAGGCATTGTATCTATTGCATGGCATCGCATTGTGAAATGCAGTTTTTGTTGTTTCATAACTTAACTCCACAGTGAAATCCTTAGTGTTAATTTATCCATTTGTTAACCAAACCAAACGTAATTTGACCACATTTGTCCATTTGGTTCCATTTGCGCGCTTGTGAGTTAAATGAACACTGAGGATTTTACAGTGTAGATACAACTCAAGGCATTGACAATTAAGGTTAGAGGAAAAAAGAGGAACCACCGCACGAAGGGAGACCTTCCTCGCAACCTCCTGCAATACTGTACCCCGCGTCCACACGCATCCGATCTTGGCGGTGGTGTTATTATTCAGTCTCTTGACAGGTCATATTTTGTCAAATGAAATGTTGAATTGCCTCATACCACGGCAGAGAAGGCTGAAGTGATACATGTAAGTAGAATTAAATTACTCTATAGCATATTACAGCCTCGCCGGGATTGTGGCGGTTCCTTCCATTTTTAATAAGTGCTTATTTCCCACGGGGCGTTGTTGGGCACCGTGGGTCAACAGTGTCCAAGAGGGCAAAGCTTGTTCACCACATTCTGGAGCCCTTTAATTGCTTGAGGTTATGTGTGCTATTATCTTCCTTTTTCTCTTTCATTATGGAGGTGCAGAGGTTCGGATTGACCCGTCCTCTCAATTTTGAACGCACTCGCTGCTTTTTACTGCACTTCAATTAAGTGTGCGCGTGGGGGGGTGTGGGGTGGTGTGCTCCTTTGGTGTGATGAGGTTTATGTAATTAATTGCTGAAGTGAGATTTGTTTTTTTTTTTCCTTTTTGGCTCATGCATATTTTGATTCTTTCCCGGGGTATCTTTGTCCCCTCTGTACTCTTCTTTTCTCTTCTCTCTCTTTTTTTCTGTTGTGATAATGTTACAACTGTACCAGCAATATTTTCGGTGTTCCCAGGAGTGTGTGGTGGTCTGACTCAAACATAATAACCAACGGCACTGTCTGTCTGACTCTCAGCCATTCTCATTCCTGATTGCAGCTGATGCCGTAACCCCGGCCCCTTCCCTGCAGGCTGTGCTGACGGCTAGCTCAGAGCAGCCACACACACACACACACACACACACACACACACACACACACACACACACACACACACACACACACACACACACACACACACACATACACACACACACGCGCATACACACACACACACACGCACACACACACACACACACACACACACACACACACACACACACACACACACACACACACACGTACACATGCGCGTGCATACACACACACACACACACACGTGCGCATACACACACACGCACGCGCGCGCGTACACACACACGCACGCGCGCGCGTACACGCACACACACACACACACACACATTGTGCACAAATGCACTGTACACACACACGCGCGCAGTTGCACGCACGCACAAACACATGAACGTGCATACTCTCAGGCACGCACACACACACACACACACACACACACACACACACACACACACACACACACACACACACACACACACATACACACACAGAGAATGAGACCTATGCACATAGTATACAGTGCACAGACACACACACACACACACACACACACACACACACACACACACACACACACACACACACACACACACACACACACACAAGCATTCACACACAAACGTGCACCCTTTCATTCCATCTGTTTTGGAGCTACTGTAGTTTGACATCACAGGAGCGCATTGTGTACCACTTTTGCGTGTTTTCGTTAAAAAAAAAACACTTATTAGTGAGAACAACAAAAGTTGTGGCAAAAGTTGTGTTGTGAGACCACTTCAACCGCGAGAACCTCCATTGAACTCAAAGAGCAACACTCACAGGCAAACACAGCTTCCCTTGTAAGGCATTTCACAGCAGTGGAGTTGTGGCTTCATGAGGGGATTTGATCACTTGTACCTGCATGTGCTCGCAAGTTTTCCCTTCCGTTCAAAGGGAGGTGGAAGCGGATGACTGATCAATATAAATGCAGGTGTTTGGAGAGAAGCAGTGGATTGATCGGTAATAGTCCCCTAAAACGTAAAAAAAAAAAGAAGAAATCACAGGAAGGAAAGTGAAAAGTTAAGTAGGACACTGTCAGGGAATCCCTGGGTACGAGTCTTGGAAAAACTGCACCGCACAAATGGAAAAGAACAGAGGAGAGCTGGTTGGGGAATTCAAAAAAGAATAATTAAAAACTCAAATCGGGTTCTTAACTGTGAGAAAAAGAGAGAGAGAGAGCGCGAGAGAGAGAGAAAGAGGAAGAGTTGAGTGAGGGAGTGGGTTTTTTAAATCCACCAACAAGAATACACTTGGATGATAACTGCCTCAGCCGTAGGCTATTAAAATATTAACCACCGCTGTCCGGACTGGGACTCTCCGAGTGGTACTGAGCAGTATCCTCCCTGGATAGCGGGCCTGAGAGAGAGGCTCTGCTCCTGCTCGCTGCCTTGTGGGAGGCTAGAGCTTGCATGAGGAAGTGTTTTAATGTTTCTCAGATGCCTGGCTCGCAGAGAGCGCTTTGACAAGGCAACTATCCTGGGTGTGATTTAAAGGTGTGCACAGGGGGAGTCAGGTACTGCTGCTGAGGGCCTGTTAAGCTACCGGGCGCCTTTCTAGAGGAAAAGGGGAGAACAGCAAGGGAATGAACCTTGTTCTATTCCCTTGCTGCCAGGCACAGCTCTGTCCTTACGTTTTGAGTCATTATTATATTCAAAAAAGGGTCTGTACTGTTTGCTGCTGCAGCCTGACATTGTTCACTTAGCTGTTGATAATACTCAGTGAATACATTTAGCGGGACTCTCTATTAAATGTAAAAACTGTGCATATGTTTTAAAAATAAATGGTACACAAGTGAAACTGTATGTACTCCGCATTCAGACTCAAAACCAGATTAACGTGTGCATAGTTTGTATTCTTGTTATTTAGCTAAAAGAGTAATGCCTCCAATAGCCTGTAACCGCCTGGAGCTTATTACACTCATAATGCATAAGTAGATACTTAGCGAGTGTATATCTAAATCATTTAGCAAAGGTTTGTTTAAGGAAACACATGGAAAAGAGTACACTGTTTTATCTAGAATACTGCAATTGTGGAGGTTTTATTGACTCCAGCAGATAACAGCAATTATTTTCCCTGAGTGTGCATGCTTTCTGGTCTCTGCCAAATGTGAGTTGGCAGATTATTAAAAAGACAAGTGGTCTCTTTGATACAGAGACAAAATACAAGGGTGTATTTTTAGCAACTATAAAAGGGTGCCAGCTTTGTTCAGGTGAAATCTCTCAATTACTGGCGAACATCGGTGCACGGAAAACAACGTACATTTGCACACACACCGTGGCTTGGAAGTCAGGTCTTGAGATACCATGGTTAGGTTGTAAAGTGACTGAATATTCACAATGACAGGTTCTTTTAAATGTTTCATTAGATTACAGAATCATGGCATGGATCATGGCATTGGTTTAAATTGTTAAAGTAGCCTCAAGTTCATGTGAAGGGTGAGGTATCTCATTTTTTATGCCCCCCAACTGAATGCAGATCTCTTCCTCTCACAGTCTCTAGTCCATCTCTACTCCTGACCTTCCATTCGTCCACACCCACCCACCTATACTCCCACTCAGGTCACATAATGTTCCTGTTGCCCAGTTCCATTCTCTCTCTCTCTCTCTCTCTCTCTCTCTCTCTCTCTCTCTCTCTCTCTCTCTCTCTCTCGCTGTACTGTCCCGTGTCTCTGTGGTATCAGGGACCTAGCTGGCTGGCAGGCAGATGGGACAGATGAGGATGGCAGGGATTGGCTAATCCCTAATCTGCTGTCTCCTTGCCACTCTGGACCTCGGAGGAGAGAGAGAGAGAGGGAGAGAGAGACAGAGAGAGAAAGGGAGATGGAGCCAGCTAGATGGAGCCAGCTGTCAGATGGAGAGTCTTTCATGGTCCTGCGCACACAACAGCTGCACAGGGCCCGCCTGTACGGCTCTGCATTATTAAGCATCTTTTTAGTTGGTTCCAGATGCAGGCCTAGCTGTGTTTACCCAGCCTTTGTGCTTTGCTGCAACCCCCCCTCACCCAGCCCAGCCCAGCCCGTTCTACACCACCTCCAACTCCTTCTTCATCGTCCCATCAAACTTGCCCCCCCCCCCCCTCCACCCACTGTCCCTTGTTGCTTCAAAGCTTGACGTGGTCATCGTCTCGTCAACTCGTCTCGTGTGTCTTTGTAGAAGTACAGAATGGTAAAAAAGAAAGAAAGGAACAAGTAAGGCGACCTGTGCACCGAGCATCCCCTGCCTTCTGAGTAATACCCGCTTGTTTCCAGTGAGGAGACGAGGTTTCCAGAATTGCTCGGACGTGTGAGGACTTCTCAAGGGTGGAAGTCTTTCACTTGTCATTGAGTGAGTGAAGTTGAAAAAGAAGAAAGTTAAAAGCAGTGCAGTGCCGTGCAAAACAGGCAGAGTGACATCCAGTGGCATCCAATGACATCCATCACAGTGGGATAGATGGCGTAACGGCATAGATGTGAAACGTAATTATGACATGATTAAATTTACATGACTGTAATTACATATCATTGAATGCCTATATCATTACTAGCGTACGTACGTGCGGCTTGTATGGTTTGCGTGTTTGTGTACGCGTGGATGCCTGCGCATGGATGCTGGCTTGCACACACACACAGAGACACACACACACACACACACACACACACACGCACATACACACACACATACGCACACTAACATGCACATGCACATGCACACACACACATTCACAACACGCTAACATTCACATATTCACACAGCAACCTTTCTGTGAAAGCCAGCTTTGAGGGGGCTAATCTGAGCCCCAGTCCCGTCTCTTGTCAAGTTCAAGAGGGTTAACAAATCTTTACCTCCAGAACAGCCCTCCTCTTCCCCCTTTCATGTCCACATTTGTTCGCTGTATGTCCAAAAATCTACAGAGGCCCGTCCCGTCTCAGCTGGGATTGGTTTAGCTGAAGAGCTGGAGGCTTTTCAGTGGCTGGCATCTGTTGTTCCTCTTCCCAGAGCTGCTGGCAGTCAGTTAATGGCCATGCTTGGGACCCAGAGAGAGAGAACAGTGGCTGATTTCCCCAAAGCCATCGCACCAATCCCGGCACACCACCAACTGCAGATGAGCCACCAGCATCTACGAACATTCAGGCTAATGCGCCGCTTCTCTGAGAGTTCAGGGCAGATGTTGCTCACTTTGCTGCACGCTCCGCATAACTCCACACAGTCAAGTTGTCCCTTTGTTTCAACCATATAACATTGTTTATGTTTCTTTTGTTTTTTGTATGTTGCTCTATTTAGTGGTTGCACACCGACATACAACGATCTTAATAAAAAGCACACATTTAAAATCTTCAAATCTGAAACACTAACAATGAAACTACACTTCAATTATTCTCCTGTGAGTGGCAATTCTTTTGTCGTGAGTCCGATTAGATGATGTGATTAAATCAACAAGTCTTTTTTTTTTTTTCATTTGAGTGTTTCATTGCTGTAGCTGTCCATGGCATGGCTGATCTCAATGTAGTGAGGATCATGCATCTTATTATTGCAGCCACTCTAGGGCTCTCTTCTCGGCATCTGCATAATACTGAAGGAGCTTGCTATAGTTTAATCAGTATCTTGTTACTCTAGAGAGTAAGACTGGATATGTTATCACCGAGGAGGAAGTTCAAACGAAGCCCGATAAATAAATTAATGCCTTGATGATTAGCTGTCACATAAGCAATTAAAATGACTTCAAATTATTCATTTTCAAACAGGTGCAGCCAAAGAAGTGTGTGATTGTTCTAGTAATTGTCAAAATCGAACAATTTGTTTTGATGAACCTTCAGCACCAGGTTCTTATGAAATATTAAAGCTGACTCCTGTAAAAAAAACAATAAAAAAAAATATATATCAAAGTAATTTAATATCAAAATCACAAATGTGTATCAAGGGAATTTTTTGTCTCTTATTAAACCTTTCTTGGGTATTCAAATGTAGCATTTTTGTAGTTTGCAAACTCTGGTATAAATGCTATGGGCCTGGGAAATCGCCACAACAGAACATATCATATTCTTTTAGCAAATTATTAATTGTGACTGTCATAGTCACAGCATCCTCTTGACAATCTCACGACCGCCTCGGAAAAACACTCCTGACAGCCCAGGACCCCCAAATCCCACAATGAATTCGTCCTTGACACATTCTTAATGATGATGATCTTGATGATTGTAAATACATTATCATATCAGATCACGTCTGTGTTGCAATCATCACCTCCATTTCCTTTTAATTAAACAGCAACGCTGACACCACATCTGTCAAAAAGGAAGTGAGACTTTTTTGAGATCAGTGTGAACTTCCTCTTTTTTTTTATGCCCCCGTATTCCTGTTCCACGGCAAACAATAGAGGGGAAAATGGCTTTGAAAATAACAAGCTCTATCGGTGCCTATCTCCTCATCGTTCCCTCTATCATTCTTCCTTTATGCTCTCTCTCTTCACCCTCTTCTCTATCTGCCCCCTTCACACTCTCACCCCTATCTCTTTTCTATCTCTCTCTTACCCCCTCTCCCTTCTTCTCTTTCTCTGCCACTTGAAAGGCAGGGTAATGAGACAGCTAGAGAGGGAAGGAAGGTGTCCGCGGAGCATCAGTTGTGCATGGCAAGAAGTGAAAATTTACTGCAAATGAGACGATGCCAGTAAATTCATTTTTATTCAGATTACTGTCATCATACATTATGGCTTCCCTTGTAAACATTTGGCCTCAGCCTTTGTGATGAGGTGTCATTATTTGCCAGATTATGTTATTAAGCTATTAACACGTCAAGCGCGGCGGGCAACAATACAGGGGCACACTTAAACAAGCTGAAGAGAATGGAGGAGGTGTCACTGCCATGACATATGAAGGCACTTAATAGCTACCGCGCTGAGGACAGAAGAGAGAAATTAAATAGACAGCTTTCAGCGGAGAACGGAGAGTGCTATTCACAAGTACTCTGAGCTGACAGAACTGCTTTTACAGGGTGATTATTTTACCAGGCCTGTGTGTAAAATGTCGCAATTCAACACAATGGAAAGCATATTTGCCCTCCCATATATGTTTATAGCACCTATTTACATGTTATTGGTGTCATTATTAAAATAAGGCTTGCACTTGCATGCACGAATAGCCACTTCTTGATTGCGACAGTGTGTGGCACACGCTCTGCCTTTTTAATACACTGAATTGCCGTTAAAAAAACAAAACAAAACCCCAAATAATCACAAAGTTTGTCTAACACAGAGACTTTGGAACTCTACGGTTGTAAAACTAAGCGACCCGCTGAAAGTTTCAGTTTGTGTAATTTTGTTCAACTTTTATTTTTCCTCCAATCTTCCTGAATAATGTCAGCATTAAACAGTGTGGGGTGAAGGATAGTGCGTGTGTGTGCGTGTGTGTGTGTGTGTGTGTGTGTGCGTGCGTGTGTGTGTGTGTGTGTGTGTGTGTGTGCGTGCGTGCGTGCGTGCGTGCGTGCGTGCGTGCGTGCATGCGTGTGTGTGTGTGTGTGTGTGTGTGTGTGTGTGTGTGTGTGTGTGTGCGTGCGTGCGTGCGTGTGTGTGTGCGCATTTGTGTGGAGGGGGTCGGTCCCACTGGCGACACGAAGAAGCCGTACATGGACGGCCAAGTCAGCGGTTTTCACCGGCTAAATCCACGGTAACCTATTGAAACGGTTCAACCACAGCCAAAAGCAGCCACAGCCACAGCCAGCGCTGCAGCTTAGCAGTCTTAACAGGGAATCCACCACTTATCATCATCGGCATCCAGCGCCACAACACTCCACCATGAAGAGGCTTGAGTTAAGCCGGTTAAAATAACACAAGACAATAACGGGCAACAACAGCTTCCTCTTACCCTTTTGATGCCTGCTTAATTTGAATGGCACAATGAGCCCGAATCCTGTTCTGGTGCTCGACCAGCCAGGACCACAGAGCTCTGACCATCTCTCCTCCACATCAGAGGCTGCTAGAGAAGCGGGGGGCCCCCTGATACTGTGTGGGGTTGGCTGATAAAGGCCTTATTTCAGGGTCTTCCAGTGAGGGCCGGATTCTACTCCCCGAGCAGGGACGGCACAGGACCGCGCCGGTTAAGGCAGAAGCTGGAAAACTGCAGTTAGAGCTGAAGGATAGAGAGGGGGGGAGATGGAGAGAGAGAGAAGGGGAGGCCGTCAGAAGGAGAAAGTGAGTGAGAGGGAAGAGATTGAGAGGAGAGAGTGAGTGAAAGAGAGAAGCGTTGACTGATAATGGACGGTACCAAGAGAGCTTGCCATGCATATGACACCTTAAAGCTATAAATTGGGGAGTTTAAAAGTTCAATCTTTTCACTTTCCCTCTTGTTTTAGGAGGCTATAAATGTGGCCTCAAGGTATTTGACTTTCCTTCTAGGCGCTGACACATGACTGAGGTCCCATTACCGCTACCCTGTTTGCTATTGAGGCAAACGATACCCACTGACTGGCGCAGGCCCTGTGAAGCATTTTACCTTGGGCTCATCCAGGACTTGACATGACCTTTGAACCTGAGGAGCGCAGCTGTCAAATGTCTCCCCTGTCATTCCCTTTAGAGACACACAGATTCTTCACAGGCCTCACACACACATACACACACACACACACACGTGTGTGTGTGCGCGCGCACACACACACCTGCACGTGCGCACGTACGCACGCACACACACACACACACACACACACACACACACACACACACACGCACACTTGCACACACGTACACACATACACATCCTCACCACATTGGCTACTATTACTATTTGAGGGCGAAAACATCTCACAAAGTAAACCTGAGACAAAATATCACAGTACACAAGTCGATAACTTTTTAATGCTATGCTGAAACTGCAACAAGAAACAGTTGTACATGAATATGAATATGGATCCGCATTCTCCTAATTCTCCAAAATGTAGATTGTGGTGAGGCAGCACCTCATGAATATCCTCCATCATCTTATAAACATGTACTTGTAGTGGGAGGAGAAGATGGGGATCAGATTATGAACAGTAGGAGTGAAAGAATCTAAAATTAGCAACAGCAAATACAAGTTTCTGTTGAAAAGAGATGGAGAGAAACAATTTTCCAAGCAGGTCCTCGATATGAAATCTAAATTTGCATGATTGTCTCCTATGTTTCCTGCCCAGTGTGGAAACAGCCAAGAGTGTATTTATCTGATCCACTAGGCAGCCGCGCTCGTGGAAATCTCTGTGACAGGAGCACCACCAACTGGTCAATTCATGTCTTTCCACCGTTGTAAACGACTGACTTCTCTGTGTCTCTTCTGATGTGCGTCGAAAGATTAGTCACATGCATCCAGTTGCAACCTCCACATTTAAACAGTCTTGATTTATTCTTAGTGTGATCTAAAAAACAAGCAAGGTTTTTTTTCTTCTTCTCTTTTTTTTTCACCTCAAAACCCCCTCGGAGAGGTTGACTTCACGGTATCCATCATCATGCATCTTTAATGACGTCAGGCCAGGAGCACGGGGTAAAATCACAGTAGTGGCCCCAGGCTAAAACCAGCTAAAATGAGGTCCCCCCCACCCTCCCCCACCCTTCCCACGCAGAGAGAGAGAGAGAGAGAGCTGCACGCGGGCCGAGAGGGAGGGTACATCGCACCCATCGATCGCTGAGGCGGCTCAGGCGGCTGGCGGCCACACGGAGGGGTTGATGGATACATTTGTGCCTAAAAAACTCAAGAGTTAGAACGCGGTGGGCCCGAGCAACAAAACCGGGGAGACGGAGGGGTGACAAACGATGGACGCCTTGATTTATGGGCCCTTCTGCCTGACTAGGGAAAGGACAATCTCCTCACCCAATTTGGTTTAACTGTAAAGGGCCCTACGGAGACTCACCGCACAAAGGCTGAGAAAAAGTACAGAAACTTCACTCTCCACTCTATTCAAAACATATGCCTGGAATTAGAGCAGTGAGAGTAACACTATGCTTTTGTGCCTAAATTCTGTTATATAAGTGCACGCATATATATATACCCACAGTCTATAATTATATTAGTCACAGTGTTTCTACAGAATAATAGTTAAAACAAGACTTACTATATATTCTATAATTCACATTTTAGAAATGACACTCGTACTTGATTTCAACTCACTTACGTATATATGTTGCAGCCCTCAAACAATTATGTCAGATATAGCCCCGGGCCAAAATACATTACGATACAGACAGCAAAACAAAAGCGCACGCAATAAAAAGATATCCCACAATTCACAGCATACGATATTTCCAAGCTATTTCCTGTAAAACTGTATGATAGTTTGAGAGTGTGGCTTGGAAACATCTTTCAGTTGCCGAGCCCCCAGCCTTGACCTCAGGGGTCAAAGTCAGTCAGGCTCTTCCTGTCTGTGGCTTTTCCCAGGATCCCCTGCCTGTCGGCGTGTCAGCACCTCTCCTGTCTTCCTCACCAACTCAGGATGTTGCTTTTGCCTTCCAAGAGTTTCCTGAAACCGGAGAGAGAGAGAGCGAGAGAGAGAGAGGGAGAGAAAAAAAAAAGATATGTTTCCATGCAGGGGTCACTTAGTGTTAAAAAAGAAATGCCATTAAATGTTGCTGTTTGTATATTTGACTCAATTTTACAAACTCACTGCCCTATGACTCGTGCCTATTTGTGGATGTGAGGATGCGAGGGCCCAAGGGGAGCACAAACTGCGTAGTGAGAACCATTTCTACAAAGGGCGTAGACGAGACCCACCCACCCCGTTTTCCATACCATTCAGAGATAATTTTTTCACACAGTTCAGCCGCCCATTCATTTGAATTGACTTTCACCTTGTAACACCAGCCGTCCAAGACACTGCACTGAATACCACACCACACACTGTAAAGTCCTGACTGTTATTTTATCTCTGAGAGTGCACAAATGTATCCAAATGGACCCGTAAGGATCCATGTGAACACATTTTACTGTGCATGTACAGTGTAGCGGTACTATGGAATACCTTTGTAATGTCTCCCCATTACACTGATGGGAACCATATAGAGTGCCTCACTCCCAAGTAGCTTTTTCATTGCCAGTCGGTGAGATAATTAAAGTTAGCAGTAAAACAGGTCATGTTCTTAATGGTCTGATTAGAGGGCATGATGGACAATTAAGGGTGACGTTGCTAAAATAGCGGAGTGATTTTGAGCGGAGGTGACTGGAAATGGGGCACATCATTAAATGCCATGTATAGGTGCACTTTCCCTCTCTCTCTCTCTCTCTTTTTCTCTCTCTCTCCTTTCTTCCGCTGCAGAGAGGAGGAGTGAAGGCCAGATGACAAGGT